>NC_089743.1:44493976-44531476 GCF_040412425.1 Macrobrachium rosenbergii
CTTAGTAGTAGTGGTTCTTGTAGTAGGTGTTGTTGTTGTAGTTGAAGTAGAACTTGTGGAAGTAGTGGGTGTGGTAGTGGATGTAACTGATGTTGTGCTTGTCGTTGTTGGTGTTGTTGTAGTAGAGGTAGGTGTGGTAGTGGAGGTAGTTGATGTTGTACTTGTAGTTGTTGGAGTTGTTGTGGTAGTAGTAGGTGTGGTAGTGGATGTAGTTGATATTGTGCTTGTAGTTGTTGGAGTTGTTGTAGTGGTAGGTTTGGTAGTAGATGTAGTTGACGTTGTACTCGTAGTTGTTGGAGTTGTTGTGGTAGTGGTAGGTGTGGTAGTGGATGTAGTTGAAGTTGTGCTTGTAGTTGTTGGAATTGTGGTAGTGGTAGGTTTGGTAGTAGATGTCGTTGATGTTGTACTCGTAGTTGTTGGAGTTGTTGTGGTAGTGGTAGGTGTGGTAGTGGATGTAGTTGATGTGCTTGTAGTTGGAGTTGTTGTGGTAGTGGTAGGTTTGGTAGTAGATGTAGTTGAGGTTGTACTTGTAGTTGTTGGAGTTGTTGTGGTAGTGGATGTAGTTGAAGTTGTGCTTGTAGTTGTTGGAGTTGTTGTTGTAGTGGTAGGTGTAGTAGTAGAAGTAGTTGATGTTGTACTTGTAGTTGTTGGGGTTGTTGTTGTTGTAGTGGTAGGTGTGGTAGTGGATGTAGTTGACGTTGTGCTTGTAGTAGTTGGGGTTGTTGTTGTAGTGGTAGGCGTGGTAGCAGATGTAGTTGACGTTGTACTCGTAGTTGTTGGAGCTGTTGTGGTAGTGGTAGATGTGGTAGTAGCAGTTGATGTGGTACTCGTTGTTTTTGGCACTGTTGTGGTAGTGGTAGGTGTGGAAGTGGATGTAGTTGAAGTTGTGCTTGTAGTTGTTGGAGTTGTTGTGGTAATGGTAGTGGTAGGTGTGGTAGTAGTAGTTGATGTTGTATTTGTAGTTAATGGGGCTGTTGTTGTAGTGGTAGGTGTGGTAGTGGATGTAGTTGATGTTGTGCGTGTAGTTGTTGTGGCAGTGGTTGGTGTTGTAGTAGATGTAGTTGATGTTGTGCTTTGAAATGTTGGTGGTGTTGTCGTGGTTGTTGTTGCTGGAGTTATAGTAATAATAGAACTTGAAACACTGTAGCGGGAACTACTCGAGAAACTTGAACCTGGAGTTGAAAATATAACAAATTATGCTTTTGCACTTATAAACACATACAGAGACATGGACACACACACATACACACATACTTAACCATTTTCATACACACGCAAAAAATGCTCAGAAACACACACAGACAAGCAAATGTATATACACATATATGTATGTATGTATTTGTCAAAGCAGTATTAAAATAGCAAACAATTATTTCCTTTTCAGATCTTCAATAGTACTGAGTTAACAGACGATAAAGCCAAGAAGGCTTCAGTGGGGAATGAGCCTTTTGGGGGAGACAAGTAAATAGAAAATTGGATAAATACAGTTAAAACTTAATTCAGAAGATCAGTAAAAAAAATGAATTTTTTCTTCGCTTATACATATGAAGGTCATAAAATTCCACAACTGCAACAAACGAACTTTTCCATTTTGTTTCCAGCCAAAGTAATTCCTACCAAATTTAAAAGGAAAAAAACCAAATACTAGAAAACGATGCATTGTTTGCAGCAATCGTCTGAGGGTGTCCCGCCCCCTGATACTTGTCATCCTGGACCTATTACAAAATTTATATTTTGCTATAGGGATATTAAGATAATTCTGGTCAAGCTTCCTAACTGTTTTGAGTGCAAAGTAATTCAAATAGAATTTAGTGCCTCTTTTGATTTAGGAAATAGCATTAGCACTTATTTCTAAACTTTAGAATCTTGGAATGGGTAGATATGTTTTAGGGTTACTTTAAGATTTTTTTACAGCAAGGCTGCAGCAAGCTGCTGTTCATGGGATCTTTAGTGAACAAAGAACTATTGAGTCTGGAGTTCCAAAGGGTAGTGTTCTTGATCCACTGTTATTTTCAATGTATACAAGTGATTCTGCCAGTAACACGCCAATAATGTAACCTACTTTCCTCTCCAATTATGACCAATATTGGCGCGCTCCTGGCAGAATGCAGTAACCTAGAAAAACAAATTATTAGAAAAATGGAGAAAACTCTATACAAACTAAATGCCTCTGATGCAAATATCACCTTTAACACCACGAATAATAATAATAATAATAATAATAATAATAATAATAATAATAATAATAATAATAATAATAATAATAATAATAATAATAATAATAATTTGTAGGTCCTGTTGCTAAGTAACCAATTGGTTCTTAGCCACGTAAAATAAGTCTAATCCTTTGGGTCAGCCCTAGGAGAGCTGTTAATCAGCTCAGTGGTCTAGTTAAACTAAGGTATACATTAATAATAATAATAATAATAATAATAATAATAATAATAATAATAATAATAATAATGAAAGTATATTCCGTTATGACATAAATATTTTTAATGTCTCATTCCTTAAAAGGTGTGATAACCAAAGCAGAAATAAAAGGAATATGGGCAAGTATGAAAGTCTTACTTGAACCACTGAAAGAAGAAGTAGATGAAGAAGTGAATTTAGTCGTAGTTTCTGTAGTTGTCTGAGTAGAAGTGGTTGTTGTAGTAGGTGTTGTTGTAGTTGAAGTAGTACTTTTGGAAGTAGTGGGTGTGGTAATGGATGTAATTGATGTTGTGCTTGTCGTTGTTGGGGTTTTTATAGTAGAGGTAGGTGTGGCAGTGGATGTAGTTGATTTTGTACTCGTAGTTGTTGGAGTTGTTGTGGTAGTGGTAGATGTGGTAGTGAATGAAGTTGATGTGCTTGTAGTTGTTGGAGTTGTTTTGGTAGTGGTGGGTGTGGTAGTAGAAGAAGTTAATGTTGTACTCGTAGTTGTTGGAGATGTTGTGGTGGCAGCAGGTGTGGGAGTGGATGTAATTGATGTTGTGCTTGTAGCTGTTGTGCCAGTGGTAGGTGTAGTAGTGAATGTAGTTGATGTTGTGCTTGTAGTTGTTGGAGTTGTTGTGGTAGTGGTAGGTGTGGTAGTAGATGTAGTTGATGTTGTACTCGTAGTTGTTGGAGTTGTTGTGGTAATGGTAGGTGTGGAGGTGGATGTAGTTGATGTTGTGCTTGTAGTTGTTGGAGTTGTTGTGGTAGTGGTAGGTGTGGTTGTGGATGTAGTTGATGTTGTGCTTGTAGTTGTTGGAGTTATTGTGGTAGTAGTAGGTGTGGTAATGGATGTAGTTGATGTTGTACTCGTAGATGTTGGCGTTCTTGTGGTAGTGGTAGGTGTGGTTGTGGATGTAGTTGATGTTTTGCTGGTAGTTATTGGAGTTGTTGTGGTAGTGGTAGTAGAAGTAGTTGGTGATGTACTTGTAGTTGTTGGGGTTGTTGTTGTTGTAATGGTTGGTGTGGTCATGGATGTAGTTGATGTAGTACTTGTAGTGGTTGGGGTTGTTGTGGTAGTGGCAGGCATGGTAGTAGATGAAGTGGATGTTCTGGTTGTATTTGTTGGAGTAGTTGTGGTAGTAGTAGGAGTGGTAGTAGATGTAGTTGATGTTGTGCTTGTAGTTGTTGTGGTTGTTGAGGTAGTCGAAGTAGTTGATGTAGTGCTTGTAG
Organism: Macrobrachium rosenbergii; assembly: GCF_040412425.1. NCBI lineage: Eukaryota > Metazoa > Arthropoda > Malacostraca > Decapoda > Palaemonidae > Macrobrachium > Macrobrachium rosenbergii. The sequence continues at coordinate 44,497,622 of NC_089743.1, forward strand.
TATTTGGAGTTGTTGTGGAAGTGGTAGGTGTGGTTGTAGATGTAGTTGATGTTGTGTTTGGAAGTCTTGGTGTTGTCGTGGTTGTTGTTGGAGTTATAGTAATAACGGAACTTGAAACACTGTAGCGTGAACTACTTGAGAAACTTGAACCTGGAGTTGAAATTATAAAAAAATATGTTTTTGCACTTATAAACACTTACAGAAACATGTACACACACATACACACATACTCAAACATTTTCATACACACAAAAAATAAACTCAGAAACACACAGACAGGCAAATGTATATACATATATATGTATATAAGCATTTGTCAAAGCAGTATTACAATAGGAAACAATTATTTCCTTTTGAAATATTCTATAGAACACCTTAATATATAGAATCAACAGACCATAAAGCCAAGAAGGTTTCAGTAGGGAATGAGCCTGTGGAGGGAGACAAGTAAATAGAAAATTGGATAAATACAGTTAAAACTTAATTCAGGAGATGTCAGTAAAAGCAAAAATAGAATTTTTTCCTCACTTAAACATTTGGAGGTTAGATGATTCTACAACTGCACCAAACAAACTTTTCCATTTTGTTTTCAGCCAAAGTAAACTCCTACCAAACTTAAAAGGAAAAACCCAATGCTAGAAAACGATGCACTGTTTACAGCAATCATCTGAGGATGTTCCTCTCCCTGATACTTGTCATCCTTTAAATCAACAGCAATTAGAAATTCTTAACCCTGTCTTGGTTTTTGCTTGGGCACCAGTAAACAAGATTTTCTTCAAGGTATCAGCAACATAAATTATTATAATTTCAAATACCCAGAACATAATATTACCTTTTGAAAGGTGTTATTCTCAGACAAAACTTAAATGAAAAAGACTGAATTCTTGCCAAAATGGTACCGGGAAGCCCTAGATTGTCTTATTAAAAATAAGTATATTATGGTTGTGAAAGCAGATAAAGGGGGTTCTACAGTGGTTATGAATAAACAAGATTACTTGAATAAAGCCAACCAGTTTATAAATGACACTAATACCTACAGAAAATTGAAAAAACCCCAGCAGGATTTCAATAGGAAAATTAAAAAGATCCTAAATTCTTTGCAGGATCCTGCCCATAAAGAACTTATCTTGTCAAAAATCTCTTGAAATATCCCCAGTTGACCATATTTTTATGGTTTCCCTAAAATACAAAAAGTAGTTACTCCCCTCAGTCCAATAGTTGCCACTCGTTATGCCCCGCAGAGTGTTCTTGCCTCTTGGTTGGCTAAGTCCCTTAGCCAATTACTCAGCACCATATCTGATGCTCACCTAATACACTCCTCCCACTTCATTGATAGACTAAGGAATTTTAACCGTGCCGATGGTAAGATGATTAGCCTTGATGTCACCTCCTTATCTACGAATGTTCCGCTTGAGTTTGTTTTGGAAAATTTAAAGAAAAGACACGAAGAAGGGACTATCAGCTTTCCTATTCCATGCAACCAGTTTCTCAAATTGATTGGAATCTGTACTGACTCTACTATTTTTTCACTTTTAATGATGAATATTTCCAACAAAAAGCTGGTGTTTCTATGGATTCACCACTGTCACCAGTTTTAGCCAACCTGTGCATAGAGTTCAAAGAAATTGAAATATTAAAGAGATGTAACCCAACCTGCAAGCCTGCTCTGTGGGTGAGATATGTAGACGATATATGTATTACTCTTTACGGCGACGCCGTAGCTTTAGACTAGTTACTGAATACTGCAAACAACGTTGTTGATTCTATAAAATTTACAGTTGAAAAAGAGATTGATGGCAAGATTTCTTTCTTAGATGTGCTAATTCATGGGTATGTAAACAGTAACTCTTTCAAATTTTCAGTTTTTAGAAAAGTTTTGTTTTAAGAGCACTCCATATATGCGACCCAGAATTTGTAGACGAAGAACTCTCCCATGTAGACACCTTTAGATCTTTAAATTCCCGGAACATTTTATTACTGACGCCATCAGCCGGGTTAAAAGGAGGTTTTATATAGGACATTCTAATAAGTAAATGAATAACAAGAAACATGTATCATTACCCTTTGACGAACAAGTCTCAAAAGGATATAGAAATTGTTTATATCTATGAAAATACATTGGCAAAAGCCCTTAACAAGAATAATAACGGCACCAAGAGAAACAACGGTGTTTACAAGATTCCCTGCCATGATTGCAATAGTTGTTACTAAGGGGACTGGATCTAAGATTAAGGGAACACAGAAGGCCCTATGATCTTCATGCACAGGGGAGCGCTTTGGTAGCTCATGGTTTTAATTTAGATCACAGAATTAATTGGTATGGTGCACGAACTATTTTTGACAAGTGAGGAGTCTCACCGAGAAGATTAGCTGAAGGTGCTGCTATAAACATGGGAATATCTTTTGAAGACAACAAAAATTTACAAATGAAGACCATTTTATCAACTGGTTTATTGCCAAACACTACATAAAACTTTTTAATTTCGAAACTAACGTTGACCGTGTGAACCCTGATGATCTGCATCCTATTCCCCTCTCTCTCCAGATAGCCGGCGTTCCTGACTATGGCACCTATGCAGCGCAAGCAGGTGCAACATCGCAGGTTGGAAGATCAAGGAGGTTGGCGCAACTGCTTGTTGAATTCGGAATAACATAACAACATCCGAACCAGCACTCCCGTAATGGTTTGTTATCTTCTCGCCCCACCCCCATTTAAAAAAAAAAAAAAAAAACTATTCATACCAAAACTACACTCTCATTTTACATTTTAACGTTAGAATTGATGAAGAACACCGTTCAAGTTCCCAAAAGTCTTTGTTTATTTTACATAGTAATATATTTACTATATAATTGTTTATTTTTATTACACAATAATAGTAATAATAATAATAATAATAATAATAATAATAATAATAATAATAATAATAATAATAATAATAATAATAATAATAATAATAATAATAATAATAATAATAATAATAATAATAATAATAATAATAATAATAATAATAACATAAAATATATTTAATGATGACATTGTCTTTTGTCATTCTTAAAAGGTGTGATGTCCAAAGTGGAATAAAAGGAACATGGGCAATTATGAAAGTCTTACTTGAACCACTGAAGGAAGAACTAGATGAAGAAGTGAATGTAGTCGTAGTATCTGTGGTTGTCTTAGTAGTAGTGGTTGTTGTAGTAGGTGTTGTTGTTGTTGAAGTAGCACTTGTGGTAGTAGTGGGTGTGGTAGTGGATGTAGTTGATGTTGTACTCGTACTTGTTGGAGTTGTTGTGGTAGGTGTAGTAGTGGATGCAGTTGATACTGTGCTTGTAGTAGTTGGGGTTGTTTTAGTGGTAGGTGTGGTAGTGGATGTAGTTGATGTTGTACTCGTACTTGTTGGAGTTGTAGTGGTAGATGTAGTAGTGGATGCAGTTGATACTGTGCTCGTAGTAGTTGGGGTTGTTGTGGTAGGTGTGGTAGTGGATGTAGTTGATGTTGTGCTTGTAGTTGTTGGAGTTGTTGTGGTAGTGGTAGGTGTGGTAGTGGATGCAGTTGATGTTCTGGTTGTAGTTGTTGGAGTTGTTGTGGTAGTGGTAGGTGTGGTAGTAGATGTAGTTGATGTACTCGTAGTTGTTGGAGTTGTTGTGGTAGTGGTAGGTGTGGTTGAGGATGTAGTTGTTGGAGTTGTGGTAGTGGTAGTAGAAGTAGTTGATGTTGTACTTGTAGTTGCTGGGGTTGTTGTTGTGGTAGTGGTAGGTGTGGTAGTGGATGTAGTTGATGTAGTACTTGTAGTAGTTGGGGTTGTTGTGGTAGTGGTAGGCGTGGTAGAAGATGAAGTGGATGCTCTGGTTGTATTTGTTGGAGTAGTTGTGGTAGTAGTAGGAGTGGTAGTAGATGTAGTTGATGTTGTGCTTGTAGTTGTTGTGGTTGTTGAGGTAGTCGAAGTAGTTGATGTAGTGCTTGTAGTATTTGGAGTTGTTGTGGAAGTGGTAGGTGGGGTTGTAGATGTAGTTGATGTTGTGTTTGGAAGTCTTGGTGTTGTCGTGGTTGTTGTTGGAGTTATAGTAATAACGGAACTTGAAACACTGTAGCGGGAACTACTCGAGAAACTTGAACCTGGAGTTGAAATTATAAAAAATTATGTTTTTGCACTTATAAACACTTACAGAAACATGTACACACATACACACATACTCAAACATTTTCATACACACGCAAAAAATAAACTCAGAAACACACACAGACAGGCAAATGTATATACATATATATGTATGTATGCATTTATCAAAGCAGTATTACAATAGGAAACAATTATTTCCTTTTGAAATATTCTATAGAACACCGTAATATATAGAATCAACAGACCATAAAGCCAACAAGGTTTCAATAGGGGGTGAGCCTGTCGAGGGAAACAAGTAAATAGAAAATTGGATACATACAGTTAAAACTTAATTCAGGAGATGTCAGTAAAAACAAAAAAATTATTTTTTCCTCAATTAAACATTTGGAGGTCAGATGATTCTACAACTGCACCAAACAAACTTTCCCATTTTGTTTTCAGCCAAAGTAAACTCCTACCAAACTTAAAAGGAAAAAACCCAATGCTAGAAAACGATGCACTGTTTACAGCAATCATCTGAGGATGTTCCTCTCCCTGATACTTGTCATCCTTTAAATCAACAGCAATTAGAAATTCTTAACCCTGTCTTGGTTTTTGCTTGGGCACCAGTAAACAAGATTTTCTTCAAGGTATCAGCAACATAAATTATTATAATTTCAAATACCCAGAACGTAATATTACCTTTCTGAAAGGTGTTATTCTTAGACAAAACTTAAATGAACAAGATTTTGAGGTCTTCCTAAAATAAGGATATTATGGTTGTAAAAGCAGATAAAGGAGGTTCTACAGTGGTTATGAATAAACAAGATTACTTGAATAAAGCCTACCAGTTACTAAATGACACTAATACCTACATAAAATTAACAAACCCTCCAACCATTACAAAAACTCAGTAGGATTTCAATAGGAAAATTAAAAAGATCCTAAATTCTTTGCAGGATCTCGCCCATAAAGAACTTCTCTTGTCAAAAATCTCTTGAAATATCCCCAGTTGGCCATATTTTTATGGCTTCCCTAAAATACTAAAAGTAGGTACTCCCCTCCATCCAATAGTTGCCACTCGTTATGCACCTCAGAGTGTTCTTGCCTCTTGGTTGGCTAAGTCCCTTAGCCAATTACTCAGCACCATATCTGATGCTCACTTAATACACTCCTCCCATTTCATTGATAGACTAAGGAATTTTAACCGTGCCGATGGTAAGATGATTAGCCTCGATGTCACCTCTTTATTTACGAATGTTCCGCATGAGTTTGTTTTGGAAAATTTAAAGAAAAGACACGAAGAAGGGACTATCAGCTTTCCTATTCCATGCGACCAGTTTCTCAACTTGGTTAGAATATGTATTGACTCTACTATTTTCACTTTTAATGATGCTTATTTCCAATAAAAAGCTGGTGTTTCTATGGGTTCACCATTGTCACCAGTTTTAGCCAACCTGTGCATTAAGTTCATAGAAGTTGAAATATTAAAGAGATGTAATGGAAACTGCAAGCCTGCTCAGTGGGTGAGATATGTAGATGATATATTTATTACTTTTTACAGTGACGACGTAGCTTTAGACTGCTTACTGAATACTGCAAACAATGTTGTTGATTCTATAAAATTTACAGTTGAAAAAGAGATTGATGGCAAGATTTTTTCTTAGATGTTCTAATTCATGGGGATGTAAACAGTAACTCTTTCAAATTTTCAGTTTTTAGAAAAGCTTTGTTTTAAGAGCACTCCATACATGCGACCCAGAATTTCTAGACGAAAACCTCTCCCATGTCGTAAACACCTTTAGGACCTTAAAGTTCCCGGAACATTTTATTACTGACGCCATCAGCCGGGTTAAAAGGAGGTTTTATATAGGACATGCTGATAAGGAAATGAATAACAAGAAACATGTATCATTACCCTTTGACGAAGTTTCAAAAAGATATAGAAATTGTTTATATCTATGAAAATACCTTGGCAAAAGCCCTTACCAAGAATAATAACGGAACCATGAGAAACAACGGTGTTTACAAAGTTCCCTTCCATGATTGCAATGGTTGTTACTACGGGGAGAGTGTTAGCGGACTGGATCTAAGGTTAAGGGAACACAGAACGGCCTATGATCTTCATGCACAGGGGAGCACTTTGGTAGCTCATGATTTTAATTTAGACCACAGAATTAATTGGGATGGTGCACGAACTAGTTTTAAAAGTGATGATTCTCACATGAGAAGGTTATTTGAAGGTGCTGCTATAAACATGGGAATATCTTTTGAAGACAACAAAAATATACAAATGAAGACCATTTTATCAACTGGTTTATTGGCAAACACTACATAAAACTTTTTAATTTTAAAACTGACGTTGACCGTGTGAACCCTGATGCTCTGCTTCCTACTCCCCTCTCTCTCCAGACAGCCAGCGTCCCTGACTATGGCACCTATGCAGCGCAAGCATTTGCAACATCGCAGGTTGGAAGATCAAGGAGGTTGGCGCAACTGCTTGTTGAATTCGGAATAACATAACACCATCCGAACCAGCACTCCCGTAATGGTTTGTTATCTTCTCGCTACGCCCCCATTTAAAAAAAAAAAAAAAACTATTCATAAGAAAACTACCCTCTCATTTTACATTTTAACGTCAGCACTGATGAAGAACACCGTTCAAGTTCCCGAAAGTGTTTGTTTATTTTACAAAGTAATATATTTACTATATAAATGTGGATTTTTATTACACAGTATTAATAATAATAATAATAATAATAATAATAATAATAATAATAATAATAATAATAATAATAATAATAATAATAATAATAATAATAATAATAATAATAATAATAATAATAATAATAATAATAATAATAATAATAATAATAATAATAATAATAATAATAATAATAATAATAATAATAATATTTAATGATGACATAAATATATTTAAGTTGTCTTTCCTTAAAAGGTGTGATGTCCAAAGTGGAATAAAAGGAACATGGGCAATTATGAAAGTCTTACTTGAACCACTGAAGGAAGAACTAGATGAAGAAATGAATGTAGTCGTAGTATCTGTAGTTGTCTTAGTAGTAGTGGTTGTTGTAGTAGGTGTTGTTGTTGCTGAAGTAGTACTTGTGGTAGTAGTGGGTGTGGTAGTGGATGTAGTTGATGTTGTACTCGCACTTGTTGGAGTTGTTGTGGTAGGTGTAGTAGTGGATGCAGTTGATACTGTGCTTGTAGTAGTTGGGGTTGTTGTTTTAGTGGTAGGTGTGGTAGTGGATGTAGTTGATGTTGTACTCGTACTTGTTGGAGTTGTAGTGGTAGGTGTAGTAGTGGATGCAGTTGATACTGTGCTCGTAGTAGTTGGGGTTGTTGTGGTAGGTGTGGTAGTGGATGTAGTTGATGTTGTGCTTGTAGTTGTTGGAGTTGTTGTGGTAGTGGTAGGTGTGGTAGTGGATGCAGTTGATGTTCTGGTTGTTGTTGTTGGAGTTGTTGTGGTAGTGGTAGGTGTGGTAGTAGATGTAGTTGATGTTGTACTCGTAGTTGTTGGAGTTGTTGTGGTGGTGGTAGGTGTGGTTGTGGATGTAGTTGATGTTGTACTTGCAGTTGTTGGAGTAGTGGTAGTAGAAGTAGTTGATGTTGTACTTGTAGTTGCTGGGGTTGTTGTTGTGGTAGTGGTAGGTGTAGTAGTGGATGTAGTTGATGTAGTACTTGTAGTAGTTGGGGTTGTTGTGGTAGTGGTAGGCGTGGTAGTAGATGAAGTGGATGCTCTGGTTGTATTTGTTGGAGTAGTTGTGGTAGTAGTAGGAGTGGTAGTAGATGTAGTTGATGTGCTTGTAGTTGTTGTGGTTGTTGAGGTAGTCGAAGTAGTTGATGTAGTGCTTGTAGTATTTGGAGTTGTTGTGGAAGTGGTAGGTGGGGTTGTAGATGTAGTTGATGTTGTGTTTGGAAGTCTTGGTGTTGTCGTGGTTGTTGTTGGAGTTATAGTAATAACGGAACTTGAAACACTGTAGCGGGAACTACTCGAGAAACTTGAACCTGGAGTTGAAATTATAAAAAATTATGTTTTTGCACTTATAAACACTTACAGAAACATGTACACACATACACACATACTCAAACATTTTCATACACACGCAAAAAATAAACTCAGAAAAACCCACAGACAGGCAAATGTATATACATATATATGTATGTATGCATTTATCAAAGCAGTATTACAATAGGAAACAATTATTTCCTTTTGAAATATTCTATAGAACACCCTAATATATAGAATCAACAGACCATAAAGCCAAGAAGGTTTCAATAGAGGATGAGCCTGTGGAGGGAGACAAGTAAATAGAAAACTATATACATACAGTTAAAACTTATTTGAGGAGATGTCAGTAAAACAAAAATTAATTTTTTCCTCACTTAAACATTTGGAGGTCAGATGATTCTACAACTACACCAAACAAACTTTCCCATTTTGTTTTCAGCCAAAGTAAACTCCTACCAAACTTAAAAGGAAAACACCCAATGCTAGAATACTATGCACTGTTTACAGCAATCATCTGAGGATGTTCCTCTCCCTGATACTTGTCATCCTTTAAATCAACAGCAATTAGAAATTCTTAACCCTGTCTTGGTTTTTGCTTGGGCATCAGTAAACAGGATTTTCTTCAAGGTATCAGCAACATAAATTATTATAATTTCAAATACCCAGAACATAATATTACCTTTCTGAAAGGTGTTATTCTTAGACAAAACTTAAATGAAAAAGATTTTGAGGTCTTGCCAAAATAAGGATATTATGGTTGTAAAAGCAGATAATGGAGATTCTACAGTGGTTATGAATAAACAAGATTACTTGAATAAAGCCTACCAGTTACTAAATGACACTAATACCTACATAAAATTAACAAACCCTCCAACCATTACAAAACTCAATAGGATTTCAATAGGAAAATTAAAAAGATCCTAAATTCTTTGCAGGATCCTGCCCATAAAGAACTTATCTTGTCAAAAATCTCTTGAAATATCCCCAGTTGGCCATATTTTTATGGCTTCCTAAAATACAAAAAAGTAGGTACTCCCTCCGTCCAATAGTTGCCACTCGTTATGCCCCGCAGAGTGTTCTTGCCTCTTGGTTGGCTAAATCCCTTAGCCAATTACTCGGCACCATATCTGATGCTACCCTAATACACTCCTCCCATTTCATTGATAGACTAAGGAATTTTAACCGTGCCGATGGTAAGATAATTAGCCTCGATGTCACCTCTTTATTCACGAATGTTCCGCTTGAGTTTGTTTTGGAAAATTTAAAGAAAAGACACAAAGAAGGGACTATCAGCTTTCTTATTCCATGCGACCAGTTTCTCAGCTTGGTTAGAATCTGTATTGACTCTACTATTTTCACTTTTAATGATGACTATTTCCAATAAAAAGCTGGTGTTTCTATGGGTTCACCATTGTCACCAGTTTTAGCCAACCTGTGCATTGAGTTCATAGAAGCTGAAATATTAAAGAGATGTACCCCAACCTGCAAGCCTGCTAAGTTGTTGAGATATGTAGACGATATATTTATTACTTTTTTTGGCGATGGCGTAGCTTTAGACTGCTTACTGAATACTGCAAACAACGTTGTTGATTCTATAAAATTTACAGTTGAAAAAGAGATTGATGGCAAGATTTTTTTCTTAGACGTTCTAATTCATGGGGATGTAAACAGTAACTCTTTTAAATTTTCAGTTTTTAGAAAAACTTTGTTTTAAGAGCACTCCATATATGTATCCCCGAATTTCTAGACGAAGAACTCTCCCATGTCGTAGACACCTTTAGGTCCTTAAAGTTCCCGGAACAGTTTATTACTGACGCCATCAGCCGGGTTAAAAGGAGGTTTTATATAGGACATGCTAATAAGGAAATGAATAACAAGAAACAAGTATCATTACCCTTTGACGAAGTCTCAAAAAGATATAGAAATTGTTTATATCTATGAAAATACCTTGGCAAAAGCCCTTACCAAGAATAATAACGGCACCAAGAGAAACAACGGTGTTTACAAGGTTCCCTGCCATGATTGCAATGGTTGTTACTACGGGGAGAGTGGTAGGGGACTGGATCTAAGATTAAGGGAACACAGAAGGGCCTATGATCTTCATGCACAGGGGAGCACTTTGATAGCTCATGGTTTTAATTTAGACCACAGAATTAATTGGGATGGTGCATGAACTATTTTTAAAAGTGATAATTCTCACATGAGAAGGTTATTTGAAGTTGCTGGTATAAACATGGGAATATCTTTTGAAGACAAAAATTAACAAATGAAGACCATTTTATCAACTGGTCTATTGCCAACCACTACATAAAACTTTTTTAACATCGAAACTGACGTTGACTGTGTGAACCCTGATGATCTGCATCCTATTCCCCTCTCTCTCCAGATAGCCGGCGTCCCTGACTATGGCACCTATGCAGCGCAAGCATTGCAGGTTGGAAGATCAAGGAGGTTGGCGCAACTGCTTGTTGAATTCGGAATAATATAACAACATCCAAAACAGTGCTCCCGTAATGGTTTGTTATCTTCTCGCCCCGCCCCATTTAAAAAAAAAAAAAATTCATAAGAAAACTAACTTCTCATTTTACGTTTTAACGTTAGCACTGATGAAGAACACCGTTCAAGTTCCCGAAAGTCTTTCTTTATTTTACATAGTAATATATTTACTAAATAAATGTGGATTTTTATTACACAATAATAATAATAATAATAATAATAATAATAATAATAATAATAATAATAATAATAATAATAATAATAATAATAATAATAATAATAATAATAATAATAATAATAATAATAATAATAATAATAATAATAATAATAATAATAATAATAATAATAATAATAATAATAATAATAATAATAATAATAATAATAATAATAATAATAATAATGACATAAATATATTTAAGTTGTCATTCTTTAAAAGGTGTGATGTCCAAAGTGGAATAAAAGGAACATGGGCAATTATGAAAGTCTTACTTGAACCACTGAAGGAAGAACTAGATGAAGAAAAGTGAATGTAGTCGTAGTATCTGTAGTTGTCTTAGTAGTAGTGGTTGTTGTAGTAGGTGTTGTTGTTGCTGAAGTAGTACTTGTGGTAGTAGTGGGTGGGTAGTGGATGTAGTTGATGTTGTACTCGTACTTGTTGGAGTTGTTGTGGTAGGTGTAGTAGTGGATGCAGTTGATACTGTGCTTGTAGTAGTTGAGGTTGTTGTTTTAGTGGTAGGTGTGGTAGTGGATGTAGTTGATGTTGTACTCGTACTTGTTGGAGTTGTAGTGGTAGGTGTAGTAGTGGATGCAGTTGATACTGTGCTCGTAGTAGTTGGGGTTGTTGTGGTAGGTGTGGTAGTGGATGTAGTTGATGTTGTGCTTGTAGTTGTTGGAGTTGTTGTGGTAGTGGTAGGTGTGGTAGTGGATGCAGTTGATGTTCTGGTTGTTGTTGTTGGAGTTGTTGTGGTAGTGGTAGGTGTGATAGTAGATGTAGTTGATGTTGTACTTGCAGTTGTTGGAGTTGTTGTGGTGGTGGTAGGTGTGGTTGTGGATGTAGTTGATGTTGTACTTGTAGTTGTTGGAGTAGTGGTAGTGGTAGTAGAAGTAGTTGATGTTGTACTTGTAGTTGCTGGGGTTGTTGTTGTGGTAGTGGTAGGTGTGGTAGTGGATGTAGTTGATGTAGTACTTGTAGTAGTTGGGGTTGTTGTGGTAGTGGTAGGCGTGGTAGTAGATGAAGTGGATGCTCTGGTTGTATTTGTTGGAGTAGTTGTGGTAGTAGTAGGAGTGGTAGTAGATGTAGTTGATGTTGTGCTTGTAGTTGTTGTGGTTGTTGAGGTAGTCGAAGTAGTTGATGTAGTGCTTGTAGTATTTGGAGTTGTTGTGGAAGTGGTAGGTGGGGTTGTAGATGTAGTTGATGTTGTGTTTGGAAGTCTTGGTGTTGTCGTGGTTGTTGTTGGAGTTATAGTAATAACGGAACTTGAAACACTGTAGCAGGAACTACTCGAGAAACTTGAACCTGGAGTTGGAATTATAAAAAATTATGTTTTTGCAATTATAAACACTTACAGAAACATGTACACACACATACACACATACTCAAACATTTTCATACACACGCAAAAAATAAACTCAGAAAAACACACAGACAGGCAAATGTATATACATATATATGTATGTATGCTTTTATCAAAGCAGTATTACAATAGGAAACAATTATTTCCTTTTGAAATATTCTATAGAACACCCTAATATATAGAATCAACAGACCACAAAGCCAAGAAGGTTTCAATAGAGGATGAGCCTGTGGAGGGAGACAAGTAAATAGAAAACTGGATACATAGTTAAAACTTATTTCAGGAGATGTCAGTAAAAGAAAAATTAATTTTTTCCTCACTTAAACATTTGGAGGTCAGATGATTCTACAACTACACCAAACAAACTTTCCCATTTTGTTTTCAGCCAAAGTAAAAAAATCCTACCAAACTTAAAAGGAAAACACCCAATGCTAGAATACGATGCACTGCTTACAGCAATCATCTGAGGATGTTCCTCTCCCTGATACTTGTCATCCTTTAAATCAACAGCAATTAGAAATTCTTAACCCTGTCTTGGTTTTTGCTTGGGCATCAGTAAACAGGATTTTCTTCAAGGTATCAGCAACATAAATTATTATAATTTCAAATACCCAGAACATAATATTACCTTTCTGAAAGGTGTTATTCTTAGACAAAACTTAAATGAAAAAGATTTTGAGGTCTTGCCAAAATAAGGATATTATGGTTGTAAAAGCAGATAATGGAGATTCTACAGTGGTTATGAATAAACAAGATTACTTGAATAAAGCCTACCAGTTACTAAATGACACTAATACCTACATAAAATTAACAAACCCTCCAACCATTACGAAAACTCAGTAGGATTTCAATAGGAAAATTAAAAAGATCCTAAATTCTTTGCAGGATCCTGCCCATAAAGAACTTATCTTGTCAAAAATCTCTTGAAATATCCCCAGTTGGCCATATTTTTATGGCTTCCCTAAAATACAAAAAGTAGGTACTCCCCTCCGTCCAATAGTTGCCACTCGTTATGCCCCGCAGAGTGTTCTTGCCTCTTGGTTGGCTAAGTCCCTTAGCCAATTACTCGGCACCAGATCTGATGCTACCCTAATACACTCCTCCCATTTCATTGATAGACTAAGGAATTTTAACCGTGCCGATGGTAAGATGATTAGCCTCGATGTCACCTCTTTATTCACGAATGTTCCGCTTGAGTTTGTTTTGGAAAATTTAAAGAAAAGACACAAAGAAGGGACTATCAGCTTTCCTATTTCATGCGACCAGTTTCTCAACTTGGTTAGAATCTGTATTGACTCTACTATTTTCACTTTTAATGATGAATATTTCCAATAAAAAGCTGGTGTTTCTATGGGTTCACCATTGTCACCAGTTTTAGCCAACCTGTGCATTGAGTTCATAGAAGTTGAAATATTAAAGAGATGTAATGCAAACTGGAAGCCTGCTCAGTGGGTGAGATATGTAGACAATATATTTATTTCTTTTTTTGGCGATGACGTAGCTTTAGACTGCTTACTGAATACTGCAAACAACGTTGTTGATTCTATAAAATTTACAGTTGAAAAAGAGATTGATGGTAAGATGTTTTTCTTAGACGGTCTAATTCATGGGGATGTAAACAGTAACTCTTTTAAATTTTCAGTTTTTAGAAAAGCTTTGTTTTAAGAGCACTCCATATATGCGTCCCAGAATTTCTAGACGAAGAACTCTCCCATGTCGTAGACACCTTTAGGTCCTTAAAGTTCCCGGAACATTTTATTACTGACGCCATCAGCCGGGTTAAAAGGAGGTTTTATATAGGACATGCTAATAAGGAAATGAATAACAAGAAACATGTATCATTACCCTTTGACGAAGTCTCAAAAAGATATAGAAATTGTTTATATCTATGAAAATACCTTGGCAAAAGCCCTTACCAAGAATAATAACGGCATCAAGAGAAACAACGGTGTTTACAAGGTTCCCTGCCATGATTGCAATGGTTGTTACTACGGGGAGAGTGGTAGGAGACTGGATCTAAGATTAAGGGAACACATAAAGGCCTATGATCTTCATGCACAGGGGAGCACTTTGATAGCTCATGGTTTTAATTTAGACCACAGAATTAATTGGGATGGTGCATGAACTATTTTTAAAAGTGATAATTCTCACATGAGAAGGTTATTTGAAGTTGCTGCTATAAACATGGGAATATCTTTTGAAGACAACAAAAATTTACAAATGAAGACCATTTTATCAACTGGTTTATTGCCAACCACTACATAAAACTTTTTAACATCGAAACTGACGTTGACTGTGTGAACCCTGATGATCTGCATCCTATTCCCTCTCTCCAGATAGCCGGCGTCCCTGACTATGGCACCTATGCAGCGCAAGCAGGTGCAACATCGCAGGTTGGAAGATCAAGGAGGTTGGCGCAACTGCTTGTTGAATTCGGAATAATATAACAACATCCAAAACAGTGCTCCCGTAATGGTTTGTTATCTTCTCGCCCCGCCCCATTTAAAAAAAAAAAAAAACTATTCATAAGAAAACTAACCTCTCATTTTACGTTTTAACGTTAGCACTGATGAAGAACACCGTTCAAGTTCCCGAAAGTCTTTGTTTATTTTACATAGTAATATATTTACTATATAAATGTGGATTTTTATTACACAATAATAATAATAATAATAATAATAATAATAATAATAATAATAATAATAATAATAATAATAATAATAATAATAATAATAATAATAATAATAATAATAATAATAATAATAATAATAATAATAATAATAATAATAATAATAATAATAATAATAATAATAATAATAATAATAATAATAATAATAATAATAATATTTAATGATGACATAAATATATTTAAGTTGTCATTCTTTAAAAGGTGTGATGTCCAAAGTGGAATAAAAGGAACATGGGCAATTATGAAAGTCTTACTTGAACCACTGAAGGAAGAACTAGATGAAGAAATGAATGTAGTCGTAGTATCTGTAGTTGTCTTAGTAGTAGTGGTTGTTGTAGTAGGTGTTGTTGTTGCTGAAGTAGTACTTGTGGTAGTAGTGGGTGTGGTAGTGGATGTAGTTGATGTTGTACTCGTACTTGTTGGAGTTGTTGTGGTAGGTGTAGTAGTGGATGCAGTTGATACTGTGCTTGTAGTAGTTGGGGTTGTTGTTTTAGTGGTAGGTGTGGTAGTGGATGTAGTTGATGTTGTACTCGTACTTGTTGGAGTTGTAGTGGTAGGTGTAGTAGTGGATGCAGTTGATACTGTGCTCGTAGTAGTTGGGGTTGTTGTGGTAGGTGTGGTAGTGGATGTAGTTGATGTTGTGCTTGTAGTTGTTGGAGTTGTTGTGGTAGTGGTAGGTGTGGTAGTGGATGCAGTTGATGTTCTGGTTGTTGTTGTTGGAGTTGTTGTGGTAGTGGTAGGTGTGGTAGTAGATGTAGTTGATGTTGTACTCGTAGTTGTTGGAGTTGTTGTGGTGGTGGTAGGTGTGGTTGTGGATGTAGTTGATGTTGTACTTGTAGTTGTTGGAGTAGTGGTAGTGGTAGTAGAAGTAGTTGATGTTGTACTTGTAGTTGCTGGGGTTGTTGTTGTGGTAGTGGTAGGTGTGGTAGTGGATGTAGTTGATGTAGTACTTGTAGTAGTTGGGGTTGTTGTGGTAGTGGTAGGCGTGGTAGTAGATGAAGTGGATGCTCTGGTTGTATTTGTTGGAGTAGTTGTGGTAGTAGTAGGAGTGGTAGTAGATGTAGTTGATGTTGTGCTTGTAGTTGTTGTGGTTGTTGAGGTAGTCAGAAGTAGTTGATGTAGTGCTTGTAGTATTTGGAGTTGTTGTGGAAGTGGTAGGTGGGGTTGTAGATGTAGTTGATGTTGTGTTTGGAAGTCTTGGTGTTGTCGTGGTTGTTGTTGGAGTTATAGTAATAACGGAACTTGAAACACTGTAGCGGGAACTACTCGAGAAACTTGAACCTGGAGTTGAAATTATAAAAAATTATGTTTTTGCACTTATAAACACTTACAGAAACATGTACACACACATACACACATACTCAAACATTTTCATACACACGCAAAAAATAAACTCAGAAAAACACACAGACAGGCAAATGTATATACATATGTATGTATGCATTTATCAAAGCAGTATTACAATAGGAAACAATTATTTCCTTTTGAAATATTCTATAGAACACCCTAATATATAGAATCAACAGACCATAAAGCCAAGAAGGTTTCAATAGAGGATGAGCCTGTGGAGGGAGACAAGTAAATAGAAAACTGGATACACACAGTTAAAACTTATTTCAGGAGATGTCAGTAAAAGAAAATTAATTTTTTCCTCACTTAAACATTTGGAGGTCAGATGATTCTACAACTACACCAAACAAACTTTCCCATTTTGTTTTCAGCCAAAGTAAACTCCTACCAAATCTAAAAGGAAAACACCCAATGCTAGAATACGATGCACTGTTTACAGCAATCATCTGAGGATGTTCCTCTCCCTGATACTTGTCATCCTTTAAATCAACAGCAATTAGAAATTCTTAACCCTGTCTTGGTTTTTGCTTGGGCATCAGTAAACAGGATTTTCTTCAAGGTATCAGCAACATAAATTATTATAATTTCAAATACCCAGAACATAATATTACCTTTCTGAAAGGTGTTATTCTTAGACAAAACTTAAATGAAAAAGATTTTGAGGTCTTGCAAAAATAAGGATATTATGGTTGTAAAAGCAGATAATGGAGATTCTACAGTGGTTATGAATAAACAAGATTACTTGAATAAAGCCTACCAGTTACTAAATGACACTAATACCTACATAAAATTAACAAACCCTCCAACCATTACGAAAACTCAGTAGGATTTCAATAGGAAAATTAAAAAGATCCTAAATTCTTTGCAGGATCCTGCCCATAAAGAACTTATCTTGTCAAAAATCTCTTGAAATATCCCCAGTTGGCCATATTTTTATGGCTTCCCTAAAATACAAAAAGTAGGTACTCCCCTCCGTCTGGTAGTTGCCACTCGTTATGCCCCGCAGAGTGTTCTTGCCTCTTGGTTGGCTAAGTCCCTTAGCCAATTACTCGGCACCAGATCTGATGCTACCCTAATACACTCCTCCCATTTCATTGATAGACTAAGGAATTTTAACCGTGCCGATGGTAAGATGATTAGCCTCGATGTCACCTCTTTATTCACGAATGTTCCGCTTGAGTTTGTTTTGGAAAATTTAAAGAAAAGACACAAAGAAGGGACTATCAGCTTTCCTATTCCATGCGACCAGTTTCTCAACTTGGTTAGAATCTGTATTGACTCTACTATTTTCACTTTTAATGATGAATATTTCCAATAAAAAGCTGGTGTTTCTATGGGTTCACCATTGTCACCAGTTTTAGCCAACCTGTGCATTGAGTTCATAGAAGTTGAAATATTAAAGAGATGTAATGCAAACTGGAAGCCTGCTCAGTGGGTGAGATATGTAGACAATATATTTATTTCTTTTTTTGGCGATGACGTAGCTTTAGACTGCTTACTGAATACTGCAAACAACGTTGTTGATTCTATAAAATTTACAGTTGAAAAAGAGATTGATGGTAAGATGTTTTTCTTAGACGGTCTAATTCATGGGGATGTAAACAGTAACTCTTTTAAATTTTCAGTTTTTAGAAAAGCTTTGTTTTAAGAGCACTCCATATATGCGTCCCAGAATTTCTAGACGAAGAACTCTCCCATGTCGTAGACACCTTTAGGTCCTTAAAGTTCCCGGAACATTTTATTACTGACGCCATCAGCCGGGTTAAAAGGAGGTTTTATATAGGACATGCTAATAAGGAAATGAATAACAAGAAACATGTATCATTACCCTTTGACGAAGTCTCAAAAAGATATAGAAATTGTTTATATCTATGAAAATACCTTGGCAAAAGCCCTTACCAAGAATAATAACGGCATCAAGAGAAACAACGGTGTTTACAAGGTTCCCTGCCATGATTGCAATGGTTGTTACTACGGGGAGAGTGGTAGGAGACTGGATCTAAGATTAAGGGAACACATAAAGGCCTATGATCTTCATGCACAGGGGAGCACTTTGATAGCTCATGGTTTTAATTTAGACCACAGAATTAATTGGGATGGTGCATGAACTATTTTTAAAAGTGATAATTCTCACATAAGAAGGTTATTTGAAGTTGCTGCTATAAACATGGGAATATCTTTTGAAGACAACAAAAATTTACAAATGAAGACCATTTTATCAACTGGTTTATTGCCAACCACTACATAAAACTTTTTAACATCGAAACTGACGTTGACTGTGTGAACCCTGATGATCTGCATCCTATTCCCCTCTCTCTCCAGATAGCCGGCGTCCCTGACTATGGCACCTATGCAGCGCAAGCAGGTGCAACATCGCAGGTTGGAAGATCAAGGAGGTTGGCGCAACTGCTTGTTGAATTCGGAATAATATAACAACATCCAAAACAGTGCTCCCGTAATGGTTTGTTATCTTCTCGCCCCGCCCCCATTTAAAAAAAAAAACTATTCATAAGAAAACTAACCTCTCATTTTACGTTTTAACGTTAGCACTGATGAAGAACACCGTTCAAGTTCCCGAAAGTCTTTGTTTATTTTACATAGTAATATATTTACTATATAAATGTGGATTTTTATTACACAATAATAATAATAATAATAATAATAATAATAATAATAATAATAATAATAATAATAATAATAATAATAATAATAATAATAATAATAATAATAATAATAATAATAATAATAATAATAATAATAATAATAATAATAATAATAATAATAATAATAATAATAATAATAATAATAATAATAATAATAATAATAATAATTAATAATAATATTTAATGACGACATAAATATATTTAAGTTGTCATTCTTTAAAAGGTGTGATGTCCAAAGTGGAATAAAAGGAACATGGGCAATTATGAAAGTCTTACTTGAACCACTGAAGGAAGAACTAGATGAAGAAATGAATGTAGTCGTAGTATCTGTAGTTGTCTTAGTAGTAGTGGTTGTTGTAGTAGGTGTTGTTGTTGCTGAAGTAGTACTTGTGGTAGTGGTGGGTGTGGTAGTGGATGTAGTTGATGTTGTACTCGTACTTGTTGGAGTTGTTGTGGTAGGTGTAGTAGTGGATGCAGTTGATACTGTGCTTGTAGTAGTTGGGGTTGTTGTTTTAGTGGTAGGTGTGGTAGTGGATGTAGTTGATGTTGTACTCGTACTTGTTGGAGTTGTAGTGGTAGGTGTAGTAGTGGATGCAGTTGATACTGTGCTCGTAGTAGTTGGGGTTGTTGTGGTAGGTGTGGTAGTGGATGTAGTTGATGTTGTGCTTGTAGTTGTTGGAGTTGTTGTGGTAGTGGTAGGTGTGGTAGTGGATGCAGTTGATGTTCTGGTTGTTGTTGTTGGAGTTGTTGTGGTAGTGGTAGGTGTGGTAGTAGATGTAGTTGATGTTGTACTCGTAGTTGTTGGAGTTGTTGTGGTGGTGGTAGGTGTGGTTGTGGATGTAGTTGATGTTGTACTTGTAGTTGTTGGAGTAGTGGTAGTGGTAGTAGAAGTAGTTGATGTTGTACTTGTAGTTGCTGGGGTTGTTGTTGTGGTAGTGGTAGGTGTGGTAGTGGATGTAGTTGATGTAGTACTTGTAGTAGTTGGGGTTGTTGTGGTAGTGGTAGGCGTGGTAGTAGATGAAGTGGATGCTCTGGTTGTATTTGTTGGAGTAGTTGTGGTAGTAGTAGGAGTGGTAGTAGATGTAGTTGATGTTGTGCTTGTAGTTGTTGTGGTTGTTGAGGTAGTCGAAGTAGTTGATGTAGTGCTTGTAGTATTTGGAGTTGTTGTGGAAGTGGTAGGTGGGGTTGTAGATGTTGTTGATGTTGTGTTTGGAAGTCTTGGTGTTGTCGTGGTTGTTGTTGGAGTTATAGTAATAACGGAACTTGAAACACTGTAGCGGGAACTACTCGAGAAACTTGAACCTGGAGTTGAAATTATAAAAAATTATGTTTTTGCACTTATAAACACTTACAGAAACATGTACACACACATACACACATACTCAAACATTTTCATACACACGCAAAAAATAAACTCAGAAAAACACACAGACAGGCAAATGTATATACATATATATGTATGTATGCATTTATCAAAGCAGTATTACAATAGGAAACAATTATTTCCTTTTGAAATATTCTATAGAACACCCTAATATATAGAATCAACAGACCATAAAGCCAAGAAGGTTTCAATAGAGGATGAGCCTGTGGAGGGAGACAAGTAAATAGAAAACTGGATACATACAGTTAAAACTTATTTCAGGAGATGTCAGTAAAAGAAAAATTAATTTTTTCCTCACTTAAACATTTGGAGGTCAGATGATTCTACAACTACACCAAACAAACTTTCCCATTTTGTTTTCAGCCAAAGTAAACTCCTACCAAACTTAAAAGGAAAACACCCAATGCTAGAATACGATGCACTGTTTACAGCAATCATCTGAGGATGTTCCTCTCCCTGATACTTGTCATCCTTTAAATCAACAGCAATTAGAAATTCTTAACCCTGTCTTGGTTTTTGCTTGGGCATCAGTAAACAGGATTTTCTTCAAGGTATCAGCAACATAAATTATTATAATTTCAAATACCCAGAACATAATATTACCTTTCTGAAAGGTGTTATTCTTAGACAAAACTTAAATGAAAAAGATTTTGAGGTCTTGCCAAAATAAGGATATTATGGTTGTAAAAGCAGATAATGGAGATTCTACAGTGGTTATGAATAAACAAGATTACTTGAATAAAGCCTACCAGTTACTAAATGACACTAATACCTACATAAAATTAACAAACCCTCCAACCATTACAAAAACTCAGTAGGATTTCAATAGGAAAATTAAAAAGATCCTAAATTCTTTGCAGGATCTTGCCCATAAAGAACTTATCTTGTCAAAAATCTCTTGAAATATCCCCAGTTGGCCATATTTTTATGGCTTCCCTAAAATACAAAAAGTAGGTACTCCCCTCCGTCCAATAGTTGCCACTCGTTATGCCCCGCAGAGTGTTCTTGCCTCTTGGTTGGCTAAGTCCCTTAGCCAATTACTCGGCACCAGATCTGATGCTACCCTAATACACTCCTCCCATTTCATTGATAGACTAAGGAATTTTAACAGTGCCGATGGTGAGATAATTAGCCTCGATGTCACCTCTTTATTTATGAATGTTCCGTTTGAGTTTGTTTTGGAAAATTTAAAGACAAGACACAAAGAAGGGACTATCAGCTTTCCTATTCCATGTGACCAGTTTCTCAACTTGGTTAGAATCTGTATTGACTCTACTATTTTCACTTTTAATGATGAATATTTCCAATAAAAAGCTGGTGTTTCTATGGGTTCACCATTGTCACCAGTTTTAGCCAACCTGTGCATTGAGTTCATAGAAGTTGAAATATTAAAGAGATGTAATGCAAACTGGAAGCCTGCTCAGTGGGTGAGATATGTAGACAATATATTTATTTCTTTTTTTGGCGATGACGTAGCTTTAGACTGCTTACTGAATACTGCAAACAACGTTGTTGATTCTATAAAATTTACAGTTGAAAAAGAGATTGATGGTAAGATGTTTTTCTTAGACGGTCTAATTCATGGGGATGTAAACAGTAACTCTTTTAAATTTTCAGTTTTTAGAAAAGCTTTGTTTTAAGAGCACTCCATATATGCGTCCCCGAATTTCTAGACGAAGAACTCTCCCATGTCGTAGACACCTTTAGGTCCTTAAAGTTCCCGGAACATTTTATTACTGACGCCATCAGCCGGGTTAAAAGGAGGTTTTATATAGGACATGCTAATAAGGAAATGAATAACAAGAAACATGTATCATTACCCTTTGACGAAGTCTCAAAAAGATATAGAAATTGTTTATATCTATGAAAATACCTTGGCAAAAGCCCTTACCAAGAATAATAACGGCATCAAGAGAAACAACGGTGTTTACAAGGTTCACTGCCATGATTGCAATGGTTGTTACTACGGGGAGAGTGGTAGGAGACTGGATCTAAGATTAAGGGAACACATAAAGGCCTATGATCTTCATGCACAGGGGAGCACTTTGATAGCTCATGGTTTTAATTTAGACCACAGAATTAATTGGGATGGTGCATGAACTATTTTTAAAAGTGATAATTCTCACATAAGAAGGTTATTTGAAGTTGCTGCTATAAACATGGGAATATCTTTTGAAGACAACAAAAATTTACAAATGAAGACCATTTTATCAACTGGTTTATTGCCAACCACTACATAAAACTTTTTTAATATGGAAACTGACGTTGACTGTGTGAACCCTGATGATCTGCATCCTATTCCCCTCTCTCTCCAGATAGCCGGCGTCCCTGACTATGGCACCTATGCAGCGCAAGCAGGTGCAACATCGCAGGTTGGAAGATCAAGGAGGTTGGCGCAACTGCTTGTTGAATTCGGAATAATATAACAACATCCAAAACAGTGCTCCCGTAATGGTTTGTTATCTTCTCGCCCCGCCCCCATTTAAAAAAAAAAAAAAAACTATTCATAAGAAAACTAACCTCTCATTTTACGTTTTAACGTTAGCACTGATGAAGAACACCGTTCAAGTTCCCGAAAGTCTTTGTTTATTTTACATAGTAATATATTTACTATATAAATGTGGATTTTTATTACACAATAATAATAATAATAATAATAATAATAATAATAATAATAATAATAATAATAATAATAATAATAATAATAATAATAATAATAAAAATAATAATAATAATAATAATAATAATAATAATAATAATAATAATAATAATAATAATAATAATAATAATAATAATAATAATAATAATAATAATAATAATATTTAATGATGACATAAATATATTTAAGTTGTCATTCTTTAAAAGGTGTGATGTCCAAAGTGGAATAAAAGGAACATGGGCAATTATGAAAGTCTTACTTGAACCACTGAAGGAAGAACTAGATGAAGAAATGAATGTAGTCGTAGTATCTGTAGTTGTCTTAGTAGTAGTGGTTGTTGTAGTAGGTGTTGTTGTTGCTGAAGTAGTACTTGTGGTAGTAGTGGGTGTGGTAGTGGATGTAGTTGATGTTGTACTCGTACTTGTTGGAGTTGTTGTGGTAGGTGTAGTAGTGGATGCAGTTGATACTGTGCTTGTAGTAGTTGGGGTTGTTGTTTTAGTGGTAGGTGTGGTAGTGGATGTAGTTGATGTTGTACTCGTACTTGTTGGAGTTGTTGTGGTAGGTGTAGTAGTGGATGCAGTTGATACTGTGCTCGTAGTAGTTGGGGTTGTTGTGGTAGGTGTGGTAGTGGATGTAGTTGATGTTGTGCTTGTAGTTGTTGGAGTTGTTGTGGTAGTGGTAGGTGTGGTAGTGGATGCAGTTGATGTTCTGGTTGTTGTTGTTGGAGTTGCTGTGGTAGTGGTAGGTGTGGTAGTAGATGTAGTTGATGTTGTACTCGTAGTTGTTGGAGTTGTTGTGGTGGTGGTAGGTGTGGTTGTGGATGTAGATGATGTTGTACTTGTAGTTGTTGGAGTAGTGGTAGTGGTAGTAGAAGTAGTTGATGTTGTACTTGTAGTTGCTGGGGTTGTTGTTGTGGTAGTGGTAGGTGTGGTAGCGGATGTAGTTGATGTAGTACTTGTAGTAGTTGGGGTTGTTGTGGTAGTGGTAGGCGTGGTAGTAGATGAAGTGGATGCTTTGGTTGTATTTGTTGGAGTAGTTGTGGTAGTAGTAGGAGTGGTAGTAGATGTAGTTGATGTTGTGGTTGTAGTTGTTGTGGTTGTTGAGGGAGTCGAAGTAGTTGATGTAGTGCTTGTAGTATTTGGAGTTGTTGTGGAAGTGGTAGGTGGGGTTGTAGATGTAGCTGATGTTGTGTTTGGAAGTCTTGGTGTTGTCGCAGTTGTTGTTGGAGTTATAGTAATAACGGAACTTGAAACACTGTAGCAGGAACTACTCAAGAAACTTGAACCTGGAGTTGAAATTATAAATAATTATGTTTTTGCACTAATACACACTTACAGAAACATGTACACACACATACACACATACTCAAACATTTTCATACACACGCAAAAAATAAACTCAGAAAAACACAGATAGGCAAATGTATATACATATATATGTATGTATGCATTTATCAAAGCAGTATTACAATAGGAAACAATTATTTCCTTTTCAAAATATTTTATAGAACACCCTAATATATAGAATCAACAGACCATAAAGCCAAGAAGGTTTCAATAGGGGATGAGCCTGTGAAGGGAGACAAGTAAATAGAAAATTGGATACATACAGTTAAAACTTAATTAAGGAGATGTCAGTAAAAAAAAAATTAATTTTTTCCTCAATTAAACATTTGGAGGTCAGATGATTCTACAACTACACCAAACAAACTTTCCCATTTTGTTTTCAGCCAAAGTAAACTCCTACCAAACATAAAAGGAAAAAACCCAATGATAGAAAACGATGCACTGGTTACAGCAATCATCTGAGGATGTTCCTCTCCCTGATACTTATCATCCTTTAAATCAACAGCAATTAGAAATTCTGAACCCTGTCTTGGTTTTTGCTTGAGCATCAGTAAACAGGATTTTCTTCAAGGTATCAGCAACATAAATTATTATAATTTCAAATACCCAGAACATAATATTACCTTTCTGAAAGGTGTTATTCTTAGACAAAACTTAAATGAAAAAGATTTTGAGGTCTTGCCAAAATAAGGATATTATGGTTGTAAAAGCAGATAAAGGAGGTTCTACAGTGGTTATGAATAAACGAGATTACTTGAATAAAGCCTACCAGTTACTAAATAACACTAATACCTACATAAAATTAACAAACCCTCCAACCATTACGAAAACTCAGTAGGATTTCAATAGGAAAATTAAAAAGATCCTAAATTCTTTGCAGGATCTTGCCCATAAAGAACTTATCTTGTCAAAAATCTTTGAAATATCCCCAGTTGGCCATATTTTTATGGCTTCCCTAAAATACAAAAAGTAGGTACTTTAGTTGCCACTTATTGAGAGTGTTCTTGCCTCTTGGTTGGCAAACAACGTTGATCTGATGCTACCCTAAAATTTCAATGATAGAAAAAGGAATTTTAACCGTTGATGGTAAGATGATTAGCCTCGATGTCACCTCTTTATTCAGAATGTTCCGCTAATTTGTTTTGGAAAATTTAAAGAAAAGACACAAAGAAGGGACTATCAGTTTCCTATTTCATACACCAGTTTCTCAACTTGGTTAGAATCTGTATTGACTCTACTATTTTCACTTTTAATGATGAATATTTCCAATAAAAGCTGGTGTTTCTATGGGTTCACCATTGTCACCAGTTTTAGCCAACCTTTGAGTTCATAGAAGCAGAAATATTAAAGAGATGTAATGCTCTGGAAGCCTGCTCAGTGGGTGAGATATGTAGACAATATATTTATTTCTTTAGCGATGACGTAGCTTTAGACTGCTTACTGAATACTGCAAACAACGTTGTTGATTCTATAAAATTTACAGTTGAAAAAGAGATTGATGGTAAGATGTTTTTCTTAGACGGTCTAATTCATGGGGATGTAAACAGTAACTTTTTAAATTTTCAGTTTTTAGAAAAGCTTTGTTTTAAGAGCACTCCATATATTCCCCGAATTTCTAGACGAAGAACTCTCCCATGTCGTAGACACCTTTAGGTCCTTAAAGTTCCCGGACGCCATCAGCCGGGTTAAAAGGAGGTTTTATATAGGACATCCTAATAAGGAAATGAATAACAAGAAACATGTATCATTACCCTTTGACGAAGTCTCAAAAAGATATAGAAATTGTTTATATCTATGAAAATACCTTGGCAAAAGCCCTTACCAAGAATAATAACGGCACCAAGAGAAACAACGGTGTTTACAAGGTTCCCAGCCATGATTGCAATGGTTGTTACTACGGGGAGAGTGGTAGGAGACTGGATCTAAGATGAAGGGAACACAGAACGGCCTAAGATCTTCATACACAGGGGAGCACTTTGGTAGCTCATGGTTTTAATTTAGACCACAGAATTAATTGAGATGGTGTACGAATTATTTTCAAAAGTGATAATTCTCACATGAGAGAGTTAGTTGAAGATGCTGCTATAAAATGGGAATATCTTTTGAAGACAACAAAAATTTACAAAAGAAAACCCTTTTATCAACTGGTTTATTGTCAAACACTACATAAAACTTTTTAATTTCGAAACTGATGTTGACCGTGTGAACCCTGATGCTCCGCATCCTATTCCCCTCTCTCTCCAGATAGCCGACGTCCCCGACTATGGCACCTATGCAGCGCAGGCAGGTGCAACGTTGCAGGTTCGAAGATCAAGGAGGTTTGTGCAACGCTTGTTGAATTCGGAATAACATAACAACAACATCTGAACCAGCGCTCCCGTGATGGTCTGTTATCTTCTCGCCCTACCCCCTTTCAAACCAAAAAAAAAAAAAAAAAACTATTCATTTGAAAACAACCCTCTCATTTTACATTTTAACGTTAGCACTGATGAGAAACACTGTTCAAGTTCCCGAAAGACTTTATTTTACATAGTAATATATTTAATGTATAAATGTGGATTTTATTACACAATAATAATAATAATAATAATAATAATAATAATAATAATAATAATAATAATAATAATAATAATAATAATAATAATAATAATAATAATAATAATAATAATAATAATAATAATAATAATAATAATAATAAATAATATTAATAATAATAATAATAATAATAATAATAATAATAATAATGGAATAATAATAATAATAATAAAAGTCTTATTTAATGAACCACATAAATATATTTGAAGTTGTCATTCTTTAAAATCTGTTGATGTCCAAAGTGGAATAAAAGGAACATGGGCAATTATGAAAGTCTTACTTGAACCACTGAAGGAAGAACTAGATGAAGAAATGAATGTAGTTGATGTTTTACTGTAGTTGTCTTAGTAGTTGTGGTTGGTGTAGTAGTGGATGTTGTTGATTGCTGTGCTTGTAGTAGTACTTGTGGTAGTAGTGGTAGGTGTGGTAGTGGATGTAGTTGATGTTGTACTCGTACTTGTTGGAGTTGTAGTGGTAGGTGTAGTAGTGGATGCAGTTGATACTGTACTTGTAGTAGTTGGGGTTGTTGTGCTAGTGGTAGGT
This sequence comes from Macrobrachium rosenbergii, assembly GCF_040412425.1. Classification (NCBI taxonomy): domain Eukaryota; kingdom Metazoa; phylum Arthropoda; class Malacostraca; order Decapoda; family Palaemonidae; genus Macrobrachium; species Macrobrachium rosenbergii. Next base: position 44,525,051 of record NC_089743.1, read on the forward strand.
GTGGTAGTGGATGTAGTTGATGTTGTACTTATTGGAGTTGTAGTGGTAGGTGTAGTAGTGGATGCAGTTGATACTGTGCTTGTAGTAGTTGGGGTGGTTGAGGTAGGTGTGGTAGTGGATGTAGTTGATGTTGTGCTTGTAGTTGTTGGAGTTGTTGTGGTAGTGGTAGGTGTGGTAGTGGATGCAGTTGATGTTTTGGTTGTAGTTGTTGGAGTTGTTGTGGTAGTGGTAGGTGTGGTAGTAGATGTAGTTGATGTTGTACTCGTAGTAATTGGAGTTGTTGTGGTAGTGGTAGGTGTGGTTGTGGATGTGGTTGATGTTGTGCTTGTAGTTGTTGGAGTTGTGGTAGAAGTAGTAGAAGTAGTTGATATTGTACTTGTAGTTGTTGGGGTTGTTGTTGTAATGGTAGGTGTGGTATTGGATGTAGTTGATGTAGTACTTGTAGTAGTTGGGGTTGTTGTGGTAGTGGTAGGCGTGGTAGTAGACGTAGAGGATGCTCTGGTTGTATTTGTTGGAGTAGTTGTGGTAGTAGTAGGAGTGGTAGTAGATGTAGTTGATGTTGTGCTTGTAGTTGTTGTGGTTGTTGAGGTAGTCGAAGTAGTTGATGTAGTGCTTGTAGTATTTGGAGTTGTTGTGGAAGTGGTAGGTGGGGTTGTAGATGTAGTTGATGTTGTGTTTGGAAGTCTTGGTGTTGTCGTGGTTGTTGTTGGAGTTATAGTAATAACGGAACTTGAAACACTGTAGCGGGAACTACTCGAGAAACTTGAACCTGGAGTTGAAATTATAAAAAAATATGTTTTTGCACTTACAAATACATGCAGAAACATGTACACACACATACACACATACTCAAATATTTTCATACACACGCAAAAAATAAACTCAGAAACACACACAGATAGGCAAATGTATATACATATATATGTATGTATGCATTAATCAAAGCAGTATTACAATAGGAAACAATTATTTCCTTTTGAAATATTCTATAGAACACCCTAATATATAGAATCAATAGACCATAAAGCCAAGAAGGTTTCAATAGGGGATGAGCCTGTGGAGGGAGACAAGAAAATAAAAATTGGATACATACAGTTAAAACTTAATTCAGATGTCAGTAAAATCAAAAAAATTATTTTTTTCTCACTTAAACATTTGGAGGTCAGATGATTCTACAACTACACCAAACAAACTTTTCCATTTTGTTTTCAGCCAAAGTAAACTCCTACCAAACTTAAAGGAAAAAACTCAGTGCTAGAAAACGATGCACTGTTTACAGCAATCATCTGAGGATGTTCCTCTCCCTGATACTTGTCATCCTTTAAATCAACAGCAATTAGAAATTCTTAACCCTGTCTTGGTTTTTGCTTGGGCAACAGTAAACAAGATTTTCTTCAAGGTGTCAGCAACATAAATTATTATAATTTCAAATACCCAGAACATAATATTACCTTTCTGAAAGGTGTTATTCATAGACAAACTTAAATGAAAAAGATTTTGAGGTCTTGCCAAAATAAGGATATTATGGTTGTAAAAGCAGATAAAGGAGGTTCTACAGTGGTTATGAATAAACAAGATTACTTGAATAAAGCCTACCAGTTACTAAATGACACTAATACCTACATAAAATTAACAAACCCTCCAACCATTACAAAACCTCTTTAGGATTTCAATAGGAAAATTAAAAAGATCCTAAATTCTTTGCAGGATCTCGCCCAAAAAGAACTTATCTTGTCAAAAATCTCTTAAAATATCCCCAGTTGGCCATATTTTTATGTCTTCCCTAAAATACAAAAAGTAGGTACTCCCCTCCATCCAATAGTTGCCACTCATTATGCCCCGCAGAGTGTTATTGCCTCTTGGTTGGCTAAGTCCCTTAGCCAATTACTCGGCACCATATCTGATGCTCACCTAATACACTCCTCCCACTTCATTGATAGACTAAGGAATTTTAACCGTGCCGATGGTAAGATGATTAGCCTCGATGTCATCTCTTTATTTACGAATGTTCCGCTTGAGTTTGTTTTGGAAAACTTAAAGAAAAGACACGAAGAAGGGACTATCAGCTTTCCTATTCCATGCGACCAGTTTCTCAACTTGGTTAGAATCTGTATTGACTCTATTATTTTCACTTTTAATAATGAATATTTCCAATAAAAAGCTGGTGTTTCTGTGGGTTCACCATTGTCACCAGTTTTAGCCAACCTGTGCATGAGTTCATAGAAGTTTTAATATTAAAGAGATGTAACCCAACCTGCAAGCCTGCTCTGTGGGTGAGATATGTAGACGATATATTTATTACTTTTTACGGCGATGGCGTAGCTTTAGACTGCTTACTGAATATTGCCAACAACGTTGTTGATTCTATAAAATCTACAGTTGAAAAAGAGATTGATGGCAAGATTTCTTTCTTAGATGTTCTAATTCATGGGGATGTAAACAGTAACTCTTTTAAATTTTCAGTTTTTAGAAAAGCTTTGTTTTAAGAGCACTCCATATATGCGACCCAGAATTTCTAGACGAAGAACTCTCCCATGTCGTAGACACCTTTAGGTCCTTAAAGTTTCCGGAACATTTTATTACTGACGCCAGCAGCCGGGTTAAAAGGAGGTTTTATATAGGACATGCTAATAAGGAAATGAATAACCAGAAACATGTATCATTACCGTTTGACGACGTCTCAAAAAGATATAGAAATTGTTTATTCCTATGAAAATACCTTACCAAAAGCCCTTACCAAGAATAATAACAGCACCAAGAGAAGCAACGGTGTTTACAAGATTCCCTGCCATGATTGCAATGGTTGTTACTACGGGGAGAGTGGTAGGAGACTGGATCTATGACTAAGAGAACACAGAAGGGTCTATGATCTTCATGCACAGGGGAGCACTATGGTAGCTCATGGTTTTAATTTAGACCACAGAATTAATTGGGATGGTGCACGAACTATTTTTAAAAGTGACGATTCTCACATGAGAAGGTTATTTGAAGTTGCTGCTATAAACATGGGAATATCTTTTGAAGACAACAAAAATTTACAAATTAAGACCCTTTTATCAACTGGTTTATTGCCAACCACTACATAAAACATTTTAATTTCGAAACTGACGTTGACCGTGTGAACCCTTATGCTCTGCATCCTATTCCCCCTCTCTTTCCAGATAGCCGACGTCCCCGACTATGGCACCTATGCAGCGCAAGCAGGTGCAACATTGCAAGTTGGAAGATCAAGGAGGTTGGCGCAACTGCTTGTTGAATTCGGAATAACATAACAACATCCGAAGCAGCGCTGCCGTGATGGTCTGCTATCTTCTCGCCCCGCCCCCATTTAAAAAAAAAAAAAACTATTCACAAGAAAACCACCCTCTTATTTTACGTTTTAACATTAGTGCTGATCAGGAACACCATTCAAGTTCCTGAAAGTCTTTGTTTATTTTACATAGTAATATATTTACTATATAATTGTGTATTTTTATTATACAATAATAATAATAATAATAATAATAATAATAATAATAATAATAATAATAATAATAATAATAATAATATAATTAATGATGACATACATATATTTAAGTTGTCATTCCTTAAAAGGTGTGATGTCCAAAGTGGAATAAAAGGAACATGGCCAATTATGAAAGTCTTACTTGAACCACTGAAGGAAGAACTAGATGAAGAAGTGAATGTAGTCGTAGTATCTGTAGTTGTCTTAGTAGTAGTGGTTGTTGTAGTAGGTGTTGTTGTTGTTGAAGTAGTACTTGTGGTAGTAGTGGGTGTGGTAGTGGATGTAGTTGATGTTGTACTTGTACTTGTTGGAGTTGTAGTGGTAGGTGTAGTAGTGGATGCAGTTGATACTGTGCTTGTAGTAGTTGGGGTTGTTGTGGTAGTGGTAGGTGTGGTAGTGGATGTAGTTGATGTTGTACTTGTACTTGTTGGGGTTGTTGTGGTAGTAGTAGGTGTGGTAGTGGATGCAGTTGATGTTCTGGTTGTAGTTGTTGTGATAGTAGTGGGTGTGGTAGTAGAAGTAGTTGATGTTGTACTTGTAGTTGTTGGGGTTGTTGTTGTTGTAGTGGTAGGTGTAGTAGTGGATGCGGTTGATACTGTGCTTGTAGTAGTTGGGGTTGTTGTGGTAGTGGTAGGTGTGGTAGTAGATGTTGTTGATGTTGTACTTGTAGTTGTTGTGGTTGTTGAGGTAGTCGAAGTAGTTGATGTAGTGCTTGTAGTATTTGGAGTTGTTGTGGTAGTGGTAGGTATGGTTGTAGATGTAGTTGATGTTGTGCTTGGAAGGCTTGGCGTTGTCGTGGTCGTTCTTGGTGGAGTTATAGTAATAGAACTTGAAACACTGTAGCGGGAACTACTTGAGAAACTTGAACCTGGAGTTGAAAATATAAAAGAATATGTTTTTGCAGTAATATACACATAAAGAAACATGGACACACATACTTAAACATTTTCATACACATAAAAATATACTACAGAAACACACACAGACAAGCAAATGTATATATATATATATAAAAATAAATATATATAATATATATATATATATATATATATATATACATGTGTGTGTGTGTGTTTGTCAAAGTAGTACTACAATGGGAAACAATTATTTCCTTTTAAAATCTTCAATAGAACACTCTAATATACAGAATCAACAGACGATAAAGCCAAGAAGGTTTCAGTGGGGAATGAGCCTTTGGTAGGAGGCAAATAAATAGAAAATTGGATAAATACAGTTAAAACTTAATTCAGGAGATGTCAGTAAAAACAAACAATGTATTTTTTCCTCGCTTAAACATTTGGGGGTCAGAAGATTCCACTACTTCACGAAACAAACTATTCCATTTTATTTCCAGCAAAAGTAAACTCCTACCAAGTTTAAAAGGGGAAAAACTCAATACTAGAAAACTGCACACTGTGTGCAGCAATCATCTGAGGTTGTCCCTCTTCCTGATACTTGTCATCCTGAATATATTACAAAATTTGTATTTTGCTGTAGGGATATTAAGATAATTCTGGATAATCTTCATAGCTTTGTTACTTCCTTTTGTGTTTCAGTAGTCTATAGATTTTTATGTTGTCGTTGTATATTTGCAGATGAGTACAAGCTTAGTAAAATAGTGCCTGTTCCAAAGAGTTGTATATTTGCAGACTGCAAACTACAGGCCAATTTCTATTCTCCTCTGCTCTCTAAAGTTGCTGAAAAACTTATTTTTAAGCCACTATATAAGTATGAGAATCTAACAGATTCTTAGCTGATAGTCAATATGCATATAAGAAGCAGTTAGGTACCTGTGGTGTTGTTTTAGAATTGACATGCTATTTGCGAGAGAACCTTGATAAGGTGTTTTGAGTGCAAAGTAATTCAAATAGATTTTAGTGCCACTTTCGATTTAGTGAATCACATAGCACTTATTTCTAAACTTCAAACTCTTTGAATGGGTAGATATATTTTAGGAATAACTTAAGATTTCTTTATAGCTAGACAGCTGCAAGTTGCTGTTGATGTGATCTTTAGTGAACAAAGTTCTATTGAGTCTGGAGTTCAACAGGGTAGTGTTCTTGATCCACTGTTATTTTCAGTGTGTACAAGTGATATGGTTGTTGGCCTCCGGAACAAGACTGTTCAGTATGCCGATAATACAACCTAGGTGGGTGTATTAAGGTCTCAACTTGTGAGAAATGAAGGTGCCCTCGGCTTCAATCGGGACATGGATTGGATCAGTGAACGGTGTAGTCTGTGTGGTATAAGGCTGAACTCAAGTAGAACGGAAACACTATTGATTAGCAGATCTTGTACAGATTTTTACCCCATCCTTTCAGGTGGATGGGACTTTCCAGTCTGGAGCTTTAACTATTCTAGGTGTAAATTTTGACTGACATTCTACATTTGAGAAACATCTTGTGAAAGTTTCAATAAATGTCGCATGAAAGTTAGGTATTGTTTATATGGTCTCATATATTTATAATAGTGCAGCCTTTTTTTTGTCACTTGTGCTTCCTTTTCTAGAATACTGTTCTCCAGTGTGGATGTCTGCTTCTGCCAGAGAATTATCTCTTTTAGATATAGTGGTTCGTGGTGGTAGGTTTCTGTTTCCTAATACTAGCAGTTATGACTTGGACCATCAATTGATGGTCTCTTGTTTGTCACTTTTTCATATGTTATATTTTAACAGAGATCTTTTACATTCACGTTCCCTGATCCCCTTTTCCTGCCGAGAGTAGCCAGATTTGCTGAACAGCACCACCAAAATGCAGTAAATGTGCCTCACTGTCGGACTTCTCAGTTCCAGAGATCCTATATTCCTCACACCATTGGACTGTGAAACAGCCTCCCAGAGGATGTCGTGCAATTGGAACTTCAGAAGTTCAGGAGAACATGCAAGTCATTACTACCCTGATACAGTTCAACTTGTATTTTAA
>NC_089743.1:44536476-44596476 GCF_040412425.1 Macrobrachium rosenbergii
TATATATATATATATATATATATATATATATATATATGCATATATATATATATATATATATATATATATATATATATATATATATATGTGTGTGTGTGTGTGTGTGTGTGTGTGTGTGTGTGTGTGTGTGAATGTAACTAAACTTGTATGTATGTAAGCTTGTGCTCTATAGAAATCCAAAGAACTTGACCGATCTAGACAAAATTTTCACACAGCCCTTATTTGACCCAAGGAAGATTTTCACGTAGGTTTCAAGCCTGTAACCTCACCTTCCGAGGTACCTTATTTACTATGGGTCCGGGAAAGACCCACAGTACTATATATATATATATATATATATATATATATATATATATATATATATATATATATATATATATATATATGAATACAGTATTAAAGCATTAATTTTCAAACATCTGGGATTTTGAGTAATAGAGTTGATGGTGTAATCTTAAACATGCTCAAGTATGTTTTCCTTCCATATAAGTTTTGCTAAATTATGAAAGTTTAAATGTATTCAGCAACTGATGTTGGGGAATGCAAAAACATTTTCATTAACACTATTCACTGTAAATTTCCTAGGTAAAACACACCGTGCCAACTTTTAAACAAAAATATTATCACAAGTCATGTTTGTTTTAATATTAGACGCTAAAAGCCCAAGGATCCCACTGGGAAAGTAGACCAGTACAAAAAGTCGATCGAGAAGTAAAGAACCAAAAATGAACGAAAAATAACAATGAAAATCCAGTAAAATAAGAATTAAATTATTTACGTAACAAAGTAAAATAAATCAGACAAATATCAAAGGAGTGTTTATATGATGTTTGAATTTTAGGCTCCAACAGTTAAGCTACTGGATTAGAGAGAACATTCAACAGTTTGGTCTCAATAACAAAATTTAAACATAATTTTGCACTGAACTTTAAAAAAGAAGAGGCTGGAATATTAGATTAACTGCATATTTAATACTAATTAGTAGATGGTATAGTCTGGGAAGAACTAAATGCAGTTGATTAAAATTATCTAATATCTTGTATCACGCAAAATGACCTAATTGAACAACGGAGCCAAAAATGAACATATAGACGAGGGGTAAGAAATTCAACAGAACTCCAGTTTTGCACAACAATTTTACATACAGGTTAGCTGATGGAGACTTAACATGGTCCAATATTTATGGCATAGAAGAATGAAATAATTAGAAATTTTCCGTGGGATGGATATCAGGTATGGTGAGTATAAACTTCCGGCTGCTGAATCTCTTAACAGAGATCACATTCCAAAATTAGTGCATGATACAAATTAAGTTGACAGAGATAAACACTAATACAACTCATAGTAAGATTGTTAGCAGGCATTTAACTGTTGATCCTCCCCACCCAGAAATCATTATCGGCAGCTTGCTCAACTATATTCAACCTCTTCAATTCAATTCACTGACTTATTCGATGTATCTTTTGATTTAATGCACGAAAAATTGGTACACTTAGGAAGCCTTTCAAAGTTTTAGAAGAACTTTGGAAGGCTTCCTCAGTGTACCAATTTCTAGCGCATTAAATCAAAGGATACATCGAGTAAGTCAGTGAATTGAATTGAAGAAGTTGCATATAGTTGAGCAAACTGCCACCAATAATTTCTGGGTGGGAAGGATCAACAGTTAAATGCCTGCTAACAATCTTACTATGAGTTGTATGAGTGTTTATCTCTGTTTACTTGATTTGCATCATGCACTAATTTTGGAATATATGGTCTCTGTTTAGAGTTCAGCAGCCGTAAGTTTGTACTCAGAAGATGAGACCAGAACAAAGACAAAAGCATTACCTGTATGAGCAATAAAGTTGTTTCACTTACCATACCTTATATCGTACATATATTGAACATTATTTTCATAAATAAAAAATCTGCCTTTCATAACTATAAATAGTTCGTCGCTATATTTTATCTGCATAAAAATTATTTTGAAAATGGCAATCTGCAAAGTTGGATAACGAACATCTGATTTGGATTTTAAAGTTATTGTTAGAAAAATAAGTTTCTTACTAGTGTAAAACGAAATACTTTATAGTGAAATTACGCTGTACTCCCGTAAGTCGTTATGTCTGGGTGTGGTTAGGTACGATGAGATAACACTGGTGAGCAATAGTCTGGAAGTAGCCCAATCACTGTCTCCCATAGAAGACCCTTAATATTTTTACTTTATTTTAGATATATTCTCAGCATCAAAAGCCGAGAGACAGACAGACAGACATATTTATATTTCCTGCACCCCTCTTCAGTTAAAGCTAGATAACAGTTCCGCTAAATAATATATGATAATCTTTATAATTTCTAATTCCTTTTTCTTGCTAAGACTCAGTAAATAGAGATAAGATGCAGTGAACCTTTTACTTTTTTTTTTTTTACTTCATCTTACTCATAAGCAACCATACAACACAACTGAGGAGGTGACCATTCATCTGTCATCAAAATCAAAATATGAATCTCATGAGTCTTGTTCAATAAGAAACGGGATGATCAAATATATAAAAAACAACTAGCACATAACTAACCTAGACTACTACTACTGAACGAGGAGCTCGATGGTTGAGTAGTTGTAGCCGTGGTAGTAGTTGGAGAACCAGTAGTAGTAGCTGGAGCTGTGGTTGTTGTGGTTGGTGTACCTGCCGAAGTTGTTGCTGTTGTAGTTGTGATGGTAACAGTGGTAGATGACAATAATCCATTAGTTGTAGTTGGTGTTGGTGTGCCAGAAATTGTTGTTGAAGATATTGTTGCATTTATAGGTGTTGCTGTTGTTGTATTAGAAGTACCAGTAGTTCCTGTTGTTGTGGTCGGTGTGGCAGAAGTTGTTGATGAAGGTATTGTTGTATTTGTAGGTGATGCTATTGTTGTATAAGAAGTGACTGTTGTTCCAGTTGTGGAAGATGTACTTGTAGGTGTTGCTGCTGTTGTATTAGAAGTACTTGTTATTGCAGTCGTTGTTGTTGAAGATATTGTTGTACTTGTAGGTGTTGCTGCTGTTGTATTAGAAGTACCTGTTGTTGCATTTGTAATTGTTAAAGATATTGTTGTACTTGTAGGTGTTGCTGTGGTTGCATTAGAAGTACCTGTTGTTGTAGTTGTTGAGGAGGTAGTAGTAGGTGTTGTCGTTGTAGACGATCCAGTAGTAGTTGTTGGTGTTGCAGTTGTTGTAGTAAAGGTTGGGCTTGATACACTGATCGATGCACTGGAACTACTTGAACCTATCAATCAAAACCTCATTTCAGAATACCATTTGCATTTACATATTCATTCATAAAGCAATAAGCAGTGGGACATCTGTATTGCTTTTTGCTTGTGAACTTTCGGTGAGTAACCTGATCAGATCATAATATTGGGGAGCATAATTGTTTATTGATCCAGATTTCTTAATTGCAGTTACTTATAGAAATTCAATACAAGAATAAAGTTCTTCTTTCTCCTTAATAAAAACAATGATAAAATCAGGTTTTTCCTTTACTATCTAGAAAATGCAAAGTTTCCTCAAAGACTTTAATGCTTGCATATCTATGAAAATAAAAAAAAGTTATTTGTATTTCGAAATATGCATACTGATAAGTAAGCATTATATTTTTCTCCAACGTCGAGAAATTTTGTTGTAATCCAACAGTTAAGTTTTTTTTATCAACAGCTACACGTAAAAACTTTGTCCTAATTTTTTTTTCTCGTGGATTTTCCATAATAGAAGATGCTAAATAAGAATTTGTTTCAAATGTCATATAATGATTATTCGCCACTTTTTGTGACGTCAGTGACAAGGGTTCAACAATAATAATTCCGTGTGGGTGCTACAGCCGACACATCGGCCCCTAGTTGCACCCACTTTTCTGCCTTTTTACTTTATATCCATTCCTGCTTCGTTTCTTCCACCTGATGTAGAACCACTCCAACTCTCTTTTCACTGTCTTTACAACTAAATGGCTAAAAGTATGACAGAGTTTGGCTCTATATCCTAACATTCATTAATGAATCAAGAAAAATCACTTGTTTGTTTTTCAGAATCTGCACAACATTCCCATTTTTTCTAAATATATTTAGAGCATCAAGACTGCATTGAAGCGTTTCTTTTCTCTATCAACACATTACCAGTTTTTTTGTATGAGTCATCGTTTGGAACTTAATGAAAAGATAAAAGCAAATGCTTTACCTATATGAAAATTAGACTACAATGCGTGCAAATTAACGTAACAAAGACAGTAACATAAACTCGTGAAATAAGTAGAAATATAAAATTCTAATTTTCCCTCTTCTATCTATATTGTCGATTTGAGAGTAAAGCTGCAAAAAAAATTTATCGAGAGATAGATGGAAAGATAGAGAGTTAATTTACAATATTAGGTAATTTGTGGACATTCGATATGTAAATGGGATAATGATGTGGGTGAAGTGGAAATGGTTTATATATAACTTTCACACCATCTAAGAGAGAAAATTATGTGGTGATGACAGCTGGATCCCTGTTTGTGAAAGAAGAGTTTGGCCACCCACACCAAATATAGTGAGACCAATGAGGTGTAAGAATGAAGATCAGTGGGTATTTAGAAAGTGAAATTACAAGACATACATAAGTGGGGGAAATTCAAACAGTCCTTATACCTTTTAGGCAACGAGAATAGTCTCTTAGCAAGTGGGTATAAAAGGATGAATAATGAATGGTAGAAACATGTATTGCTCTTCACGGAGAAAACGGAAATCACTGGCAAACTTGTAACCTAACAATATTTTCATTTTTTCTTTATTCTTTATTCAATGTTCCCGTTGACAAAACCTATAGAATAAATAAATTAATCCACTTCTAGCCCTTTTTGTAATCTTTCATTATTTTCAATAATATATTGTATGCTATTTCTTATTTTCCATATCCAAACCTTCAGAAAAACTTATTATATGAGGAAAAATATTTGTTACGTAGCGTTTAAAAAGATAATTAAATAAATTGTATTCTGTTATCATATTAACTGGAAGAGAATTATATAAATTATGTATAAATAGAATAAGAATAATTTGTATAACATAACCTGAAATAAAAAAAAATACTAGCAAAAAACTAACCTAGACTGCTGCTACTGAAGGAACTACTCAGTGGTTGTGTAGTAGTAGTTGTAGTTGTTGTTGGAGTACCAGTGGTAGTAGTGGTAGTGGAGGGAGTACCTGTTGTTGTAGTTGCTGTTCTATTGTTGGTTGTTGTTGATGGTCCAGTTGTTGTAGTTGCTGTTATATTGTTGGTAGTTGTTGATGGTCCAGTTGTTGTAATTATTGTTATATTGTTAGTAGATGTTGGTGGTCCAGTTGTTGTAGTTGTTGTTATATTACTGGTAGACGTTGATGGTCCAGTGGTGGTAGTTGTTGTTATATTATTGGTAGTTGTTGATGGTCCATTTGTTGTAGTTGCTGTTATATTGTTGGTAGTTGTTGATGGCCCAGTTGTTGTACTTACTGTTACATTGATGGTAGTTGTTGATGGTCCAGTGGTGGTAGTTGTTGTTATATTGTTGGTAGTTGTTGATGGTCCAGTGGTGGTAGTTGTTGTTATATTGTTGGTAGTTGTTGATGGTCCAGTTGTTGTACTTACTGTTACATTGTTGGTAGTTGTTGATGGTCCAGTTGTTGTGCTTACTGTTACATTGTTGGTAGTTGTTGATGGTCCAGTGGTGGTAGATGCTGTTATATTATTGGTAGTTGTTGATGGTCTGGTGGTGGTAGATGTTGATATATTGTTGGTAGTTGTTGATGGTCCAGTGGTTGTAGTTGGTGTTACACTTGATGTGGTTGGTGTGGCAACTGTTGTTGTTGATGTACTTGTAGGCGTCGCCACTGTAGTATTAGATGTACCTGTTGTTGCAGTTGTTGAGGAGGTGGGAGTAGGTGTTGTCGTTGTAGACGATCCAGTAGTAGTTGTTGGTGTTGCAGTTGTTGTAGTAAAGGTTGGACTTGATACACTGATCGATGCACTGGAACTACTTGAACCTATCAATCAAAACTTCATTTCAGAATACCATTTGCATTTACATACTCATTCATAAAGCAATAAGCAACGAAACATCTGTATTACTTTTTGATTATGAACTTTTGGTGAGTAACCTGGTCAGATCATAATAATTAGGAGCATAATTGTTTCTTGATCCAGGTTTCTTAATTAAAGTTACTCAAAGAAATTCAATAGAAGAATAAAGTCCCTCTTTCCTCTCAAGGAAAACAATGACAAAGATTCCAGTTTTTCCTTTGCTATCTAGAAAATGCAAATCTTCCGCAAAGACTTTAATACATGCAAATCTATAAAAAGAGTTATTTGTATTTTAAAATATGCATCCACCAAATGCATCAGCAATATTATGGTTAGTGAGATAGACAGCATATATTTTCTTTATACTAATGAGTAAGCATATATTTCTCTCTAAAGTCGAGAAATTTTGCTGTCTTATTCAACAATTATGTTTTTTTTTATCAACAGTTGCACATAGAAACGTTGTCCTAATTTTTTTCCATGAATTTTCCATAATAGAAGATGCTACATAAAATTTTTTTACAAATGTCATATAATGATTATCTGCGTTTTTGTGTGTGACTTCAGTGAAAAGGGTTCAACAATAATAATTCCTTGTGGGGTGCTACAGCTGACGCTTCGGCCCTTAGCTGCACCCACTTTTCTGCCTTTTACTTTATATCCATCCCTGCTTCTTTTCTTCCATCTGATATAGAACCACTACAACTCTCTTTTCACTGTCTTTACAACTAAATAGATAAAAGTATCGCAGAGTTTGGCCTTATATCCTATCATTCATTAATCAATCAAGAAAAATCCCAAGTTGGTTTTTTTATACCTGTACAACATACCCATATTTTCCAAATATATTTAGAGCATCAAGACTGCACTGAAGCGTTTCTTTTGTCTATCAATCAACACATTACCAGTTTATTGTATGAGTCACCATTTGGAAGTTAATGAATGGATAAAAGTAAATGGTTTAGCTATATAAAAATTAGACTACAATGCGTGTAAATTAACCTAACAAAGACAATAACATAAACTTGTGAAATTAGTAGAAATTTAAAATTCTAATTTGCCCTCTTCTATCTATTTTGCTGTCCAAATATGAATAATTTTTTTGACAGATAAAACATTTTTAAACATCTTGTCGATTTGAAAGTAAAGCTGTAAAAACAATAGTAGGAGATAGATAGAAAGATAGAGAGTAAAACGATAACATTAGGTAAGATGTGAACATTCCATATGTAAATGGGATAATGACGTAGGTGAAGTGAAAATGGTTTATATATAACTTTCACACCATCTAAGAGAGAAAATTATGTGGTGATGACATCTGGGTCCCTCTTTGAGCAAGAAGAGTTTGGACACCCACACCAAATGTAGTGAGACCAATGAGGTGTAAGAATGAAAATGAGTGGATATTTTAGAAAGTGATATTACAAGGCATACATGAGTGGAGGGAATTAAAACAGTCCTTATACTTTTTAAGCTATGGGAACAGTCTTTTGGCAAGTGAGTATAAAAGGTTCATAATGAAATGTTAGCAACATGCATTTTTCTTGATGGAGAAAACGGAAATAACTGGCAAACTTGTAACCTAATATTATTTAAATTTTTTTCTTTATTTTTTATTCAGTGTTCCCGTTGGTAAAACCTATACAATAAATAAATCGATGCATTTCTAAACCCTTTCATACACTTTCAATTATTTTCAATAATATCTTGTAAGCTATTTCCTATATTCCTTATCTAAACCTTCAGAAAAACTTGTTAGAAGAGGGAAAATATTTGTTAACTAGCTTTTAAAAAGATAATTAAGGAAATTGTATAATGTGATTAACTGGGAGAGAACTGACTAAATTCTATATAAATAGAAAATGAATAATTTGTGGAACACAACCTGAAATAGAAAAAAACTACTAGCAAAGAACTGACCTAAACTGCTGCTACTGAAGGAACTACTCAGCGGTTGTGTAGTAGTAGTTGTAGTTGTTGTTGTTGGAGTACCAGTGGTAGCAGTTGTAGTGGTGGGAGTACCTGTTGTTGTAGTTGCTGTTATATTGTTGGTAGTTGTTGATGGTCCAGTTGTCAGAGTTGTTGATACATTGTTGGTAGTTGTTGATGGTCCATTGGTTGTAGTTGCTGTTATATTACTGGTAGTTGTTGATGGTCCACTGGTGGTAGTTGTTGATATATTGTTGGTAGTTGTGGATGGTCCAGTGGTTGTAGTCGCTGTTATATTGTTGGTAGTTGTTGATGGTCCAGTCGTTGTAGTTGCTGTTATATTATTGGTAGTTGTTGATGATCCAGTGGTGGTAGATGTTGATATGTTGTTGGTAGTTGTTGATGGTCCAGTGGTTGTAGTTACTGTCATATTATTGGTGGTTGTTGACGGTCTAGTGGTTGTAGTTGGTGTTACACTTGATGTGGTTGGTGTGGCAACTGTTGTTGTTGATGTACTTGTAGGCGTCGCTGCTGTAGTATTAGAAGTACCTGTTGTTGCGGTTGTTGAGGAGGTGGGAGTAGGTGTTGTCGTTGTAGACGATCCAGTAGTAGTTGTTGGCGTTGCAGTTGTTGTAGTAAAGGTTGGACTTGATACACTGATCGATGCACTGGAACTACTTGAACCTATCAATCAAAACGTCATTTCAGAATACCATTTGTATTTGCATACTCATTCATAAAGCAATAAGCAGCGAGACATCTGTATTACTTTTTGCTTGTGAACTTTCGGTGAGTAACATGATCAGACCATAATATTGAGGAGCATAATTTTTTTTATCCAGATCTCTTAATTAAATTTATTTATAGAAATTCAATACAAGAATAAAGTCCGTTAATAAAAACAATGACAAAGATTCCGTTTTTTCTTTACTATCTAGAAAATGCAAGTTTTCCTCAAAGACTTTAATGTATGCAAATCTATGAAACTAAAAAAAAGTTATTTGTATTTTGAAATATGCATCCACCAAATGCATCGGCAATATTATGTTTAGCGAGAAAGACACCAAATATTTTCTTTATACTAATGAGTAAGTATTATATTTCTCTCTAAAGTCGAAAAATTTTGCTGTCTTATACAAAAATTATGTTTTTTATCAACAACTGCACATAGAAGCTTTGTCCTAATTTTTTTCATGAATTTTCCATATTAGAAGGTGGTACACAAGAATTTGTTACAAATATCATGTAATGATTGTCTCCCTTTTTGTGTGTGACTTCAGTGACAAGGGTTCAATAATAATAATTCCTTGTGGGGTTTTACAGTCGACACGCCGGCTCTTAGTTGCACCCACTTTTCTGTCTTTTACTTTATATCCATCCCTGCTTCCTTTCTTCCATCTGATATAGAACCATTCCAATTCTCTTTTCTCTGTCTTCACAACTAAATAGCTAAAAGTATCAGAGAGTTTGGCTTTATATCCTAACATTCATTAATCAACCAAGAAAAATCCCTTGTTAGTTTTTTTATATCTGTACAACATTCCCATATTTTCCAAATATATTTAGAGCATCAAGACAGCACTGAATAGTTTCTTTTTCCATCAAACATTACCAGTTTATTGTGTGAGTCATCGTCTGGAACTTGATGAATCCAAAAAAGTAAATGATTTAGTTACAAGAAAATTAGGCTACAATGCGTGTATATTAACGTAACAAAGACAATAACATAAACTCGTGAAATAAGTAAAAATTTAAAATTCTAATTTGCCCTCTTCTATCTATATTGCTGTGCAAATATGAATAATTTTTTGACAGATAAAACATTTTAAAACATTTTGTCGATTTGAGAGTAAAGCTGTAAAAGAAATACTGGGAGATACATGGCACGATAGTGAAATAATAAAATTAGTAAAGTTGTGAACATTCCATATATAAATGAGATAATGATGTGGGTGAAGTGGAAATGGTTTATACTGTATATAACTTTCACACCATCTAAGAGAGGAAATTATGTGATGATGACAGCTGGGTCCCTGTTTGTGCAAGAAGAGTTGTGACACCCACATCAAATGTAGTGAGACCAGTGAGATGTGAAAATGAAGATGAGTGGATATTTTAGAAAGTGAAATTATAAGGCATACATGAGTGGTTGAAATTCAAATAGTGAGGGCGGTAAGACCCATTTTTTGATGAAATGGGGACAGAGTGCACAAAAGTAGCATATTTTTTTCTAGGTGGCCTACATGCTTTATACTTGCAGATTTTGATATGTTCCAAGGTAGCACAGCAGTAGTTTCCGAGAAACAGACGATTTAAATCACAAAGCGTGGCGACAGCGGACAAATTATTGTTTGTGGTCGTGCCTTTGACAACCGGCATTAATCATAAAAAAACGCTCTTCAAAGGGATTCATTATTTGAAATGAGTAATCCAAGAAGCCACTGGGTTTGTTATAAAAAAAATAACTTTTATCCCTAGCTTTGTTTCAGGACTGACCTATACTGGATGAAGGATGGATGGCTAAATTGTTTGATTTGCCAACAAAAAACTAGTGAGAAGTTGAATTGCCCCCCTGTAGGCCCATGGGAGTCAAGACAACTCGCATCCATATAAAAACTTTCTGAATATCGTCAGTGAATTTCGGGGACTGCGCATGCTACCTGTGACTATTCTCTTTAACGAAAGCATCACAGCAGACGACCTGGTCAATAATCAGGCTCAGTGGCACAGAACTTGTTATGGCAAGTTAAGCAAATGCAAGTTAGAACGAGCAAAAGGAAAAGGGATTTTGAAATAGCGCGACCATCTGTTGAAGGTCTGCAAGAAAAGCGACAGAAGGTTCGTCATGCAGTGACAAAGAACAATTGTATGTCTTGTTGAAAGTATGACGGTCAGCTCCATGAATTTATGACATTGGGTGCTGACCAGAACATCAGACGAATAACAACTGACCTACAAGATACAGCAGTACTATCAAGAATTGCTGCTGGAGATGTAGTAGCTGCAGATGGCTTGTACCATATGAACTGTCTCATTGAGTTTCGGAACCGCTATCGCACTTTCTTGAGGTTTCAAATAAAACAAAAATATTCTGATGGTAGGCAAAAAAAAAAAAAAAAAAAGAAGCTCGGGACATTATTGAGC
Source organism: Macrobrachium rosenbergii (assembly GCF_040412425.1). Lineage (NCBI taxonomy): Eukaryota > Metazoa > Arthropoda > Malacostraca > Decapoda > Palaemonidae > Macrobrachium > Macrobrachium rosenbergii. The sequence goes on from NC_089743.1 coordinate 44,547,596, forward strand.
TGACAAGATGGATCTTTCTGCTTCAAGTTTTCTGAGTTGCGGGCACATGTATGAAACAAGTCTAGCTGCACTTGCAAATCAGAAAGAAGTCAAAAAAGTGTGCTTTAAGGAACAAATTCTCCACTTCTTTCCCAAAGCACAAGAACAAAATGATGGAGAAAACGTGATGTTTATTTTTGATCAAGGAATAAGGCAAATGCCGAAACAAGCCTTCACTGATTATGAAGGAGATGCTTCCATTTTGGCGAAAACTGCCAAAATTATCAAAGAGGGCATTTTCAATTTCTAAGGATTTCATTTTGGTGCAACCTTTCCACCAAATTGCCAAGAAGGCTCAATATCAACAACACTGAAAATGCTTGTCTCAGTGATGTTGAAAGGACCTACTTTGAAGAATCAAGAAATTCAAGAATCACAGGTTACAATTACAATATGTCAGACAGTAATCTGCAACTGCACATAAACGGCTAAGAACTCTTTGCATCTGTTCAAGCGTCCAACTCCCAAAGACAAAAGCAAACAAGCAGACATGGTTGCAAATTTTAAGACTGGTGTTAGCCTTTTCTCCAGACTTTACATAGTGGCACGACACAGAGTCTGATATGGCTTAATTTTTCAGCCATGAAAACCACCCATCAACTCTTTCTTTGCCTGACAGAGGAAAACTTCGTCTCGGAAAAAAATGTAATCCGTTTACATGTTTAACAAAGACAGTAGAGGCATCTGCTCCACGATTACTGGACGATGTTCAGCCATATGACACCATTGAACTGGTAGAAGCCTTGGAGCAACTCGATGAGGATGAGCAACATCCAGAAATGATAGTCATTGACGCTCCTCCTGAGCTACTCTCATCTTTGGAGAAAACACATGAGAAAGATCTACCCGACACTTTTAATGTGAAGGTGCTTGACGTCGCACCTATGGTGCACCTTCTACCTGTTAATGGCGTGAAGACATTTGAGGACTACGCTGCCGATGTGATCTTGCCTCATGTGCGGCATCAGCTTCAGACTGCAGACAGGGATGACATTGTTTGGGACAGGTATCTCAAAAACAGTATCAAAGGTTCTGCTAAAAAAAAGAGAGAGGAAAAGGATGAGAAGGAAGGTGTCCGGCAAGAACAAAATCCCAGGAATGGGCAGGGCTTCCTGCATGACACAGAAAACAAGGAGGAATTCTTTGAATTTCTGTTCATGAAGAATGAAAGCAGCGAACTTCTTCCTAGCAAAACAGTGGTGGTGACACGTGGAGAAAATGTTGCCATCAGAGGAAGTGACCTCATCATACCTGCCTGCAACCATGAAGAGGCCGATACTAGAATACTCTTCCATGTGCAAGATGCATTGCAGCAAGAATCAAACACTTACTTTGTTTGCACAGTGGACACCGATATTATTATCATATAGATTGGCAAGTTTTACCACCTGCAAGTCATATGTCCGACACTGAACATTTGGGTCGGGTTTGGCACAGGAAGAAGCTTTTCCTACATTCATATTAACGCCCTGACCTTAACTCTTGGCAAAGAAATGTCAACTTCCCTGCCAGTTTTCCACAGCTTCACAGGCTGCGATAAATTATCAGCCTTTCTTGGAAAGGGGAAAAGGTGTGCCTGGGAGACTTGAAAATCTTTCCCTGATGTAACCAAAGCCTTCAATAACATCACCAGTCACCCTTTCAAAGAAGTGGTCATCAATGATGGGAACTTTAAACTTCTGGAGCGCTTCACCATACCCATGTACCCGAAGACAAGCGGACTTGGGACTGTAAATGAGGCTCGCAGGGAAATTTTTGCCAACAAAGCAAAACCATGGACACTATTCCTCCCACACAAGGTCCCCTCCTGCAACACACAAAGCGTTGTGTCTACTAAGCTGGAGTCATGACAACAAGCAATCAATCTCAGCAGCAAATACCAACTCAAGAAAGATGGGGGCTCGAAAATGGACGCCACCACTTTTTATTGGATTCCACGGTGGACAGCTTTAACAATTGGCCCAGAAGTTTGTAGTGAACTTGTCAAATGTATCTGCAAAGCTGCTGCTGGCTGTACTGGAAGATGTTCTTGCAAAAAATCCCAGTGGAGATGTACAGACCTTTGCAAGTGTAACTGCATGAAGAATTAGACGTCAATTTCATATAAACACTTGAGTTGATGAAATCAAACGTTTTGCAGCAAAGCTGCTGCTCAGTGACTGAACCTTGAGCCTTTAATCCTTTGTACCATACTTTTTGAGAGTATAATAATATGCTAACCTAAGATTATGGTTGTGGTGTTTTGAATTTACAGTAATCACAGTTTTCATGTGTTGATACCACTCTTATATTGTTTTCGGCATCTTAGATTGATAACAGGACGATTATTTAGTTCAAAATTGCACAACGATTATGGTGAAAGGTAACGTGCATTTTTGTTATTACAAATTTACTCAGGTTTGCATATAAAGAAAGTAGATTTAGCATTACCCGCTGGCAGAGAGACATTTTAAGAAGGCAAAAAAAACCTAAGTAAGCCAACCATAATCTGCACAGATAAAATGTCATTTTCATTGCATCATACACCATGGTTACTTAGGAATATATTCTTCATTCTCTCTTCTTTCATGCAAATTCTTTGGAGATAGCCTGTTTAGATTACTGTATATCTAATTTGTCAAAATCATACAAATTGATCAATAAAGATTAACCATTAATAAGATAAACAAACTTTTTGTTGAATTTTTACGTTTGTCGCATCATCATTTCTGATACATGTCACGTGGAAACATCAGCTGAGACTGATCTTGTGGAACATATAAAAAACTGCTGCTACAGGACCTAAAAAACATCTCCACTACAAGGTATGAAACTTTCGTCCACTCTGTCCCCATCATTTTGCTTACAGCCTTCACTAAAACAGTCCTTATACTTTTTAGGCAATGACAACAGTCTTTTATCAAGTGGGTATAAAAGGATGATTAACGAAATGGGAGAAACATGCATTTCTCTCGATGGAAAAAGCGGAAATCGCTGGGAGACTTGTAAGCTAATATTATTTTCATTTTTTCTTTTTATTCTTTATTCAATGTTCCTCTTGATAAAACCTACAGAATAAATATATTAATCCACTTCTAAACCTTTTATAATCTTTCAATTATTTTCAATAATATCGTATATGCTATTTTTATTATTTTACTTGTCCAAACCCTGAGAAAAACTTGTTAGATGGGGAAAAATATTTGTTAACTAGCTTTTAAAAAGATAATTAAATAAATTGTACTCAGTTATCCTACTAACTAGAAGAGAATTATGTAAATTCTACATAAATAAAGTAGGAATAATTCGTGGAATTTAACCTGAAATAAAAAAGACTATCAAAAAACTAACCTAAACTGCTGCTACTGAAGGAACTGCTCAGTGGTTGTGTAGTAGTAGTTGTAGTTGTTGTTAGAGTACCAGTAGTAGTTGTTGTAGTGGTGGGAGTACCTGTTGTTGTAGTTGCTGTTATATTGTTAGTACTTGTTGATGATCCACTGGTGGTAGTTGTTGTTATATTGTTGGTAGTTGTTGATGGCGCAGTTGTTGTAGTTATTGTTATATTGTTGGTAGTTGTTGATGGTCCAGTTGTCGTAGTTGCTGTTATATTATTGGTAGTCGTTGATGGTCCAGTGGTGGTAGTTGTTGTTTTAGTGTTGGTAGTTGTTGACTGTCCAGTTGTTGTAGTTGCTGTTATATTATTGGTAGTTGTTGATAGTCCAGTGGTGGTTGTTGTTGATATATTGTTGGTAGTTGTTGATGGTCCAGTGGTTGTAGTTGCTGTTATATTATTGGTAGTTGTTGATGGTCCAGTGATGGTACTTGTTGTTATATTGTTAGTTGTTGTTGATGGTCCAGTGGTTGTAGCTACTGTTGTATTATTGGTGGTTGTTGATGGTCGAGAGGTTGTGGTTGGTGTTACACTTGATGTGGTTGGTGTGGCAGCTGTTGTCGTTGATGTACTTGTAGGCGTCGCTGCTGTTGTATTAGAAGTACCTGTTGTTGCAGTTGTTGAGGAGGTGGGAGTAGGTGTTGTAGTTGTTGACGATCCAGTAGTAGTTGTTGGTGTTGCAGTTGTTGTAGTAAATGTTGGACTTGATACACTGATCGATGCACTGGAACTACTTGAACCTATCAATCAAAACCTCATTTCAGAATACCATTTGCATTTGCATACTCATTCATAAAGCAATAAGCAGCGAGACATCTGTAATATTTTTGCTTATGAACTTTTGGTTAGTAACCTGATCAGATCGTAATGTTGAGGAGCATATTGTTTACTGATCCAGATCTCTTAACTGAAATTACTTATAGAAATTCAAGAAAAACAATGACAATGATTCCGGTTTTCCTTTACTACCTAGAAAACGCAAATTTTCCACAAAGACTTTATTGTATGCAAATCTATAAAAATAAAAAAAAAGTTATTGATATTTTGAAATATGCACCTATCAAATGCATCAGCAATATTATGTTTAGTGAGATAGGCACCAGATATTTTCTTTGTACTGATAAGTAATATATTTCTCTCTAAAGTCTAGAAATTTTGCTATCTTATTCAACAGTTATGTTTTATATCAACAGCTGCACATACAAACTTTGTCCTAATTTTTTTTCATGAATTTTCCATAATAGAAGATACTTCATAAAAATTTGTTAATAACATCATAAATTGATTATCTGCCTTTTTTGTGTGTGACTTGAGTGACAAGGGTTCAACAATAATAATTCCATGTGGGGTGCTACAGCCGACACGTCGGCCCCTAGATGCACCCACATTTCTGTCTTTTACTTTATATCCATCCCTGCTTCGTTTCTTCCATCTGATATAGAACCATTCCAACTCTCTTTTCACTGTCTTCACAAGTTAATAGCTAAAACTACCACAGAGCTTGTCTTAATACCTTAACATTTATTAATCAACCAAGAAAAATCCCTTGTTAGTTTTTTTTATACCTGTACAACATTCCCATATCTTCCAAATAAATTTAGAGCATGAAGACAGCACTGAAGAGTTGATTTTCTCTATTAACACATTACCAGTTTTTTGTATGAGTCATCATTTGGAACTTAATGAATGGATAAAAGTAAATGGTTTAGCTATGCGAAAATTAGACTTAAATGCGTGTATATTAACGTGACAAAGACAATAACATAAGCTCGTGAAATAAGCAGAAATCGAAAATTCTAATTTTTCCTCTATTTTTATTGCTGTTCAAATATGAATAATTTTTTGTGACAGGTAAAACATTTTAAAACATCTTGTCGATTTGAGTGTAAAGCTGTAAAATGAATATTAGGAGATGGGTGGCAAGATAGAGAGTGAAATGATAATATTAGGTAAGATATGAGCATTCCATATGTAAACGAGATAATGATGTGGATGAAGTGGAAAAGGTTTATAAATAACTTTCACAACATCTAACACCGAAACTTGTGTGGAGATGACAGCTGGGTCCCTTTTTGTACAAGAAGAGTTTGGACACACACACAAATGTAGTGAGACCAATGAGATGTAAGAATGAAGATGAGAGGATATTTTAGAAAGTGAAATTACAAGGCATACATGAATGGGGGATATTCAAACAGTCCTTTTACCTTTTAGGCAATGAGAACAAACATTTATCTAGCGGGTATTAAAGGATACATAATGAAATGGTAGAAACATGCATTTTTCTTAGTTTAGAAAACGGAAATCACTGGCAAACGTGGAACCTAACATTATTTTCATTTTTCTTTATTCTTTATTCGATGTTCCCGTCGGTAAAACCTATAGAATAATTGAATTGGTGAAATTCTAAATCCTTTTACAATCTTTCAGTTCTTTCCAATAATATCTTGTATGCTATTTATTGTTTTCCTTGTCCAAACCCTCAGAAAAACTTGTTACATGAGGAAAAATATTTGTTACCTACATTTCAAAAAGATAATTAAATAAATTGTACTCTGTTATCATATTAACTGGAAGAGAATTACATAAACTCTATATAAATAGAACAGGAATAATTTATATAACATAACCTGAAATAAAAAAAAACTATCAAAAAACTAACCTAGGCTGCTGCTGCTGAAGGAACTACTCAGCAGTTGTGTAGTAGTAGTTGCGGTTGTTGTTGGAGTACGAGTGGTAGTAGTTGTAGTGGAGGGAGTGCCTGTTGTTGTAGTTGCTGTTATATTGTTGGTAGTTGTTGTTGGTCCAGTTGTTGTAGTTGTTGATAGTCCAGTTATTGTAGTTGCTGTTATATTATTGGTAGTTGTTGATGGTCCAGTGGTGGTAGTTGTTGATATATTGTTGGTAGTTGTTGATTGTCCAGTTGTTGTAGTTGCTGTTATATTATTAGTAGTTGTTGATGGTCCAGTGGTGGTAGTTGATGTTATATTGTTGGTACTTGTTGATGGTCCAGTTGTTGTACTTACTGTTACATTGTTGGTAGTTGTTGATGGTCCAGTGGTTGTAGTTGTTGTGACAGTGTTGGTAGTTGTTGATGGTCCAGTGGTGGTAGATGTTGATATATTATTGGTAGTTGTTGATGGTCCAGTGGTGGTAGATGTTGATATATTATTGGTAGTTGTTGATGGTCCAGTGGTGGTAGATGTTGATATATTATTGGTAGTTGTTGATGGTCCAGTAGTTGTAGTTGATGTTACACTTGATGTGGTTGGTGTGGCAACTGTTGTTGTTGATGTACTTGTAGGTGTCGCTGCTGTTGTATTAGAAGTACCTGTTGTTGCAGTTGTTGAGGAGGTGGGAGTAGGTGTTCTCGTTGTAGACGATCCAGTAGTAGTTGTTAGTGTTGCAGTTGTTGTAGTAAAGGTTGGACTTGATACACTGATCGATGCACTGGAACTACTTGAACCTATCAATCAAAACGTCATTTCAGAATACCATTTGCATTTACTTACTCATTCATAAAGCAATAAGTAGCGAGACATCTGTAATATTTTTGCTTTTGAACTTTCGGTGAGTAACCTCGTCAGATTATTGAGGAGCATAATTGTTTTTTGATACTGATTTTTTAATTGAAGTTACTTATAGAAATTCAATAAAAACAATTTCAAAGATTTCGGTTTTTCCTTTACTATCTGGCAATTGCAATTTTTCCTCAAAGACTTTAATGTATGCAAATCTATGAAACTAAAAAAAAGTTATTTGTATTTTGAAATATGCATCCATCCAATGCATCAGCAATATTATATTTAATGAGGTAGACATCAGATATTTTCCTTATATTAATAAGTAAGTATTATATTTCTCTGTAAAGTCGAGAAATTTTGCTGTCCTATTCAACAGTGTCCTAATTTTTTTCAGGAATTTTCCATGATAGAAGATGCTACATAAGAATTTCTTTAAAATATCATATAATGATTATACGCTTTTTTGTGTGCGACTTCAGTGACAAGGGTTCAACAATAATAATTCCTTGTGGGGTGCTACAGCCGACGCGTCGGCCCTTAGCTGCACCCACTTTTCTGTCTTTTACTTTATATCCATCCCTGCTTCGTTTCTTACATCTGATATAGAACCATTCCAATTCTCTTTTCACTGTCTTCACAACTAAATAGCTAAAAGTATCAAACAGTTTGACTTTTTATCCTAACATTCATTAATGAATCAAGAAAAACACCTTGTTGGTTTTTTTTTATATCTGTACAATATTCCTATATTTTCCAAATATATTTAGAGCATCAAGCCAGCACTTAAGAGTTTCTTTTCTTTACCAACACCTTACCAATTTTTTGTATGAGTCATTGCTGGGAACTTAATGGATAGAAAAAAGAAATGGTTTAGCTATATAAAAATTAGACTACAATGCGTTTATATTAACGTAACAAAGTCAATAAAATAAACTCGTGAAATAAGCAGGAATTTAAAATTCTAATTTGAACTTTTCTATCTATATTGCTGTGCAAATATGAATGATTTTTTTTTTACAGATAAAACCTTTTAAAACATTTTGTCGATTTGAGAGTTAAGCTGTAAAAGAAATATATAGAGAGTGAAATGATAATATTTGGTAAGTTGTGAGAAATGATAATATTAGTAAGTGGAAATGTTGTCAATGATTCCATATCTAATTGAATAATTATGTGGATGAAGTGGAAATGGTTTATGACAGCATCTAAGAGTCCCTGTTTGTGACAAGTTTGTGCAAGAAGAGTTGTGACACCCACACCAAATGTAGTGAGACCAGTGAGATGTAAGAATGAAAATGAGTGGATATTTTAGAAAGTGAAATTACAAAGGCACACATAAGTGGGGGAAATTCAAATAGTGAGGGCTGTAAGACCCATTTTTGATGAAATGGGGATAGAATGGACAAAAGTATCATATTTTTTTCTAGGTGGCCTACATGCTTTATACTTGCAGATTTTGATGTTCCAAGGTAGCACAGCAATAGTTTCTGAGAAACAGACGATTTAAATCACAAATTGTGGCGACAGCGACCAAATTATTGAATGTGGTCGTGTCTTTGACAACCGACATTAATCAAATGAAAAAAGGCTCTTCAAAGAGATTCATTATTTGAAATGAGTCATCCAAGAAGCCACTGGGCTAAAACAAACTGAGAACTATAATTTTGTATTTTGTAATTGTTTGTTATTTTTTGCTCTGTTTCAGGGCTGACCTATAGTGGATGATTTGCCAACAAAAAACTAGTTAGAAGTTGAATTGTCCTTTGTAGGCCCATGGGAGTCAAGACGACTCGCATCCATATAAAAACTTTCCGAATATCGTCAGTGAATTTCGGGGAGTGCGCAAGCTACCTGTGACTATTCTCTTTAACGAAAGCATCACAGCAGACGACCTGGTCAATAACCAGGCTCAGTGGCACAGAACTTGTTATGGTAAGTTAAGCAAATGCAACTTAGAACAAGCAAAAAGAAAAAGATAGTTTGAAGAAGCACAACCATCTGTTGAAGGTCTGCAAAAAAAAGCGACAGAAGGTTCGTCATACAGTGACAAAGTCCAATTGTATGTTTTGTTCAAGGTATGACGGCCAGCTCCATGAATTTATGACAGTGAGTGCTGACCGGAACATCAGACGAATGGCAACTGACCTACAGGATACAGCAGTAGTATCAAGAATTGCTACTGGAGATGTAGTAGCGGTAGGTGGCATGTACCATTTGAACTGTCTCACTGAGTTCCGGAACCGCTATCGCACTTTCTTGAGGTTTCAAAGAAAACAAAAATATTCTGATGGTAGGCAAAAGAAAAAAAAAAAAAGAAGCTCGGGACATTATTGAGCTGACAAGATGGATCTTTCTGCTTCAAGTTTTCTGAGTTGCGGCACATGTATGAAACAAGTCTAGCTGCACTTGCAAATCAGAAAGAAGTCAAAAAGGTGTGCTTCAAGGAACAAATTCTCCACTTCTTTCCCAAAGCACAAGAACAAAATGATGGAAAAAAAGTGATGATTATTTTTGACCAAGGAATAGGGCAAATGCCGAAACAATCCTTCATTGATTATGAAGGAGATGCTTCCATTTAGGAGAAAGCTGCCAAAATTATCAGAGAGGACATTTTCAAGTTTTAAGGATTTCATTTTGATGCAACCTTTCCACCAAATAGCCAAGAAGACTCAATACCAACAACACTGAAAATGCTTGTCTCAGTGATGTTGAAAGGACCTACTTTGAAAAAATCAAGAAATTAAGAATCACGGGTTACACTTACAATATGTCAGACAGTAATCTGCAACTGCACAAAAACGGCTAAGAACTCTTTGCATCTGTTCAAGCGTACAACTCCCAAATATAAAAGCAAACAAGCAGACGTGGTTTAAAATTTGAAGGCTGATGCCAACCTTCTCTCCAGACTATACATAATGGCACAACACAGAGAGTCTGATATGGCTTCATTTATCAACCATGAAAACACCCATTCCCTCCTTCTTTGTCTGACAGAAGAAAACTTCGTCTCAGAAAAAAAAACTAATCCGCTTACAAGTCTACCAAAGACAGTAGAGGCATCTGCTCCACAATTACTGGACGATGTTCAGCCATATGACACCACTGGTAACTGGTAGAAGCCTTGGAGCAATTCGATGAGAATGAGCAACATCCAGAAATGACTCTCCTTGGCGCTCCTCCTGAGCTACTCTCATCTTTGGAGAAAACACATGAAAAAGAACTACCTGATACTTTTGATGAGAAGGTGCTTGACGGCGCAGATGTGGTGCACCTTCTACCTGTTAATGGCGTGAAGACGTTTGAGGACTACTCTGTCGACGTGTCCTTGCCTCATGTGCGGCATCAGCTTCAGACTGCAGACAGGGATGACATTGTTTGGGACAGGTATCTCAAAAACAGTATCAAAGACTCTGCTAGAGAAAAGAGAAGAAAAGACATGAGAAGGAAGGTGTCCGGCAAGAACAAAATCCCAGAACAGGGCAGGGCTTTATGCATGATGCAAAAAACAAGGAGGAATTCTTTGAATTTCTGTCCAAGAAAATTGAAAGCAGTGAATTTCTTCCTAGCAAAATAGTGGTGGTGACACAGGGAGAAAATGTTGCACATCATACCTGCCTACAACCATGAAGAGGTCGACACCAGAATACTCTTCCATGTGCAAGATGCATTACAGGAAGAATCAAATACTTGCTTTATTTCCACCGTGGACACCGATGTCATTATCATATTGATTGGCAAGTTTTACCACCTGCAGGATATATGCCCGACACTGAACATTTGGGTTGGGTTTGACACAGGAAGGAGTTTTTCCTGCATTCATATCAATGCTCTGGCCCTAACTCTTGGCAAAGAAATGTCAACTGCCCTGCTTGTTTTCCACAGCTTCACAGGCTGCGATGCAGTATCAGCCTTTCTAGGAAAGGGAAAAAGGTGTGCCTGGGAGACATGAAAATCTTTCCCTGATGTAACCAAAGCCTTCGATGACATAGCCAGTCACCGTTTCAAAGAAGTGGACATCAGTGATGGGAACTTCAAACTTCTGGAGCACTTCACCATACCCCTGTACCCGAAGACAAGCGGACTTGGGACTGTAAATGAGTCTCACAGGGAAATGTGTTGCCAACAAAGCAAAACCATGGACACTATTCCTCCCACACAAGGTCCCCTCCTGCAACACACAAAGCGTTGTGTCTAACAAGCTGGAATCTGGACAACAAGCAATAAATCTCAGCAGAAAATACCAACTCAAGAAAGATGGGGGCTCGAAAATGGACGCCACCACTTTTTATTGGATTTCCACGGTGGACAACTTTAAGAATTACTTCAGAAGTTTATAGTGAACTTGTCAAGTATATCTGCTAAGCTGCTGCTGGCTGTACTGGAAGATTATCTTGCAAAAAATTCCAGTGGAGATGTGCAGACCCTTACAATTGTAACTGCATGAAAAATTAGATGTCAATTTCAAATAAACATATGACTTGATGAAATCAAACGTTTTAAAGCAAAGCTGCTTTTCAGTGACTGAACACTAAGCCTTTAATCCTTTGTACCATACTTGTTTGAGAGTGTAATACTATGCTATCTTAAATTTATGGTGGTGGTGTTTTGAATTTACAGTAATTGCAGTTTTCATGTGTTGATACCACTCTCATGTTGTTTTCTGCATGTTGTTTTGATAACAGGACGATAATTTAGTTCAAAGTTGCACAACGATTATGGTGAAGATAACATGAGCATTTTTGTTTAATTACAGATTTACTTAGATTTACATATAAAAAAAATAGATTTAGCATTACCCGCTGGCAGAGAGACATTTTAAGAAGGCAAAAAAACCCTAAGTAAGCCAACCATAATCTGCACAGATAAAATGTCATTTTCATTGCATCATACACCATGCTTAATAGGAATATATTCTTCATTCTATCTTCTTTCATTACAAAATCTTTGTTTAGATAGCCTGTTTTATTTTTGCTCTATATCTAATTTGTCAAAATCATACAAACTGATCAATAAAGATTAACCATTAATAAGATGAACAAACTTTTTGTTGAATTTTTACGTTTGTCGCATCATCATTTCTGTTACATGTCACGTGGAAACATCAGCTGAGACTTACTTTGTGGAACATATAAAAAATTGCTGCTACAGGACCTAAAAAACATCTCCACCACAATGTTTGATACTTTCGTCCACTCTGTCCCCATCATTTTGCTTACAGCTTTCACTAAAACAGTCTTTATACCTTTTAGGCAATGACAACAGTCTTTTAGCAAGTTGGTATAAAAGGATGAACAATGAAATGGTAGAAAAGTGCATATCTCTCGATGGAAAAAAAGGAAATCGCTGGGAGACTTGTAAACTAATATTATTTTCATTTTTTCTCTTCATTCTTTATTCAATGTTCCCGTTGGTAAAACCTATAGAATAAATAAATTGATCGTTTTCTAAACTCTTTAATAACCTGTCAATTATTTCTAATAATGTCTTGTATGCTATTTCTTATTTTCCTTATCAAACCTGTGAGAAAACTTGTTAGATGAGGAAAATATTTATTAACTAGCTTTTAAAAAGATAATTAAATAAATTGTACTCTTTTATCATATAAATTGGAAGAGAATTATGTAAATATATATAAATAGAATAGGAATAATTTGTGGAATTTAACCTGAAATAAACAAAACAACTATAAAAAACTGACTAAACCCAACTGCTGCTACTAGTTTGAAGGAACTACTGGTTGTAGTTGTTGTTGTAGTTGTTGTTGTAGTTGTTTTTTAGTAGTACCAGATGGTACTTGTTGTTGTAGTTGGTGTTATATTGTTGGTAGATGTTGATGGTCCAGTTGTTGTAGTTGCTGTTATATTGTTGGTAGTTGTTGATGGTCCAAATTATTTTGGGTGGTAGTTGTGTTATATTATTAGTAGTTGTTGATGGTCCAGTGGTGGTAGTTGTTGATGGTCCAGTGGTGGTAGTTGTTGTTTTATTATTAGTAGTTGTTGATGGCCCAGTTGTTGTAGTTGTTGTTATGTTGTTGGTAGTTGTTGATGGTCCAGTTGTCGTAGTTGCTGTTATATTATTGGTAGTCGTTGATGGTCCAGTGGTAGTAGTTGTTGTTACAGTGTTGGTAGTTGTTGATGGCCCAGTTGTCGTAGTTGCTGTTATATTATTGGTAGTTGTTGATGGTCCAGTGGTGGTAGATGTTGTTATATTGTTGGTAGTTGTTGATGGTCCAGTGGTTGTAGATGCTGTTATATTGTTGGTAGTTGTTGATGGTCCAGTGGTTGTAGTTGGTGTTACACTTGATGTGGTTGGTGTGGCAACACCAACTGTTGTTGTTGATGTACTTGTAGGCGTCGCTGCTGTTGTATTAGAAGTACCTGTTGTTGCAGTTGTTGAGGAGGTGGGAGTAGGTGTTGTCGTTGTAGACGATCCAGTAGTAGTTGTTGGTGTTGCAGTTGTTGTAGTAAAGGTTGGACTTGATACACTGATCGATGCACTGGAACTACTTGAACCTATCAATCAAAACCTCATTTCAGAATACCATTTGCATTTACATACTCATTCATAAAGCAATAAGCAACAAGACATCTATATTACTTTTTGCTTCTGAACTTTCGGTGAGTAACCTGATCAGATCATAATATTGAGGAGCATGATTGTTTATTGATCCAGATTTCTTAATTGAAGTTGCTTATAGAAATTCAAAAGAATAATGTCCTTCTTTCCCTTTTAAGAAAAATAATTACAAGATTCTGGCTTTTCCTTTACTATCTTGCATATCTATAAAAATAAAAATAAAAGTGATTTGTATTTTGAAATATGCACCCATCAAATGCATCAGCTATATTATATTTAGTGAGACAGATACCAGATATTTTCTTTATACTAATGAGTAACTATTATATTTCTCTCTAAAGTGGAGAAATTTTGCTATCTTATTCAACAGTTATGTCTTTTTTATCAACAACTGCACATACAAACTTTGTCCTAATTTTTTCATGAATTTTCCATAATAGAAGGTGGTACATAAGAATTTGTTATAAATATCATGTAATGATTGTCTCCCTTTTTGTGTGTGACTTCAGTGACAAGGGTTCAACAATAATAATTCCATGTGGGGTGCTACAGCCGACACGTCGGCCCCTAGCTGCACCCACTTTTCTGCATTTTACTTTATATCCATCCCTGCTTCGTTTCGTCCATCTGATATAGAACCACTCCAACTCTCTTTTCTCTGTCTTCACAACTAAATGGCTAAAAGTATCACAGAGTTTGGCTTTATCTCCTAATATTCGTTAATCAACCAAGAAAAATCCCTTGTTGGTTTTTTTATATCTGTACAACATTCCCATATTTTCAAAATATATTTAGGGCATCAAGACAGCACAGAATAGTTTCTTTTCTCTGTCAACACATTACCAGTTTTTTGTATGAGTCATCGTTGGGAACTTAATGAATGGAAAAATTCAAAGGGTTTAGGTATATGAATATTAGACTACAATGCGTGTATATTAACGTAACAAAGACAATAACATTAACGCGTGAAATAAGTAGAAATTTAAAATTCTAATTTGCCTCTTCTATATGTATTGACTGTTCAAATATGAATAATTTTTTTTGATAGATAAAAAATTTTAAAACATCTTGTCGATTTGAGAGAAAAACTGTAAAAAGGAAATATTAGAGATAGGTGGGAAGATGGAGAGTGAAATGATAATATTAGGTAAGTTGTGAGCATTCCATAAGTAAACGAGATAATGATGTGGATGAATTGGAAATGGTTTAAAAATAACTTTCACACCATCTAAGAGAGAAACTTCTGTGGTGATGACAGGTGGGTCCCTGTTTGTGCAAGAAGAGTTTGGACACCCACACTAAATGTAGTGAGACTAATGAGGCATACGAATGAAGATGAGAGAATATTTTAGAAACTAAAATTTACAAGGCATACATGAGAGAGGGAAATTCAAAAAGTCCCTATACCTTTGGGGCAGTGAGTACAGACTTTCATCAAGTGGGTATAAAAGGATGCAAAATGAAGTGTTAGAAACATGCATTTCTCTTGATGGAGAAAACGGAAATCACTGGCAAACTTGGAATCTAACATTATTTTCATTTTTTCTTTATTTTTATTCAATTTCCTGTTTAAAACCTATAGAATAATCAAACTGGTGAAGTTCTAAACCTTTTTACAACCTTTCAATTATTTCCAATAATATCTTGTATGCTATTTCTTGTTTTCCTTATCCAAACCCTCAGAAAAACTTGTTAGATGAGAAAAATATTTGTTACCTAGCTTTTAAAAAGATAAATAAATAAATTAATTCTGTTATCATATTAACTGGAAGACAATTATTTAAATAATAAACAGAATAATGATAATTTGTATAACATAACCGGAAATAAAAAATAACTACTAGCAAAAAACTAACCTAGACTGCTGCTACTGAAGGAACTACTCAGCGGTTGTGTAGTAGTAGTTGTAGTTGTTGTTGGAGTACCAGTGGTAGTAGTTGCAGTGGTGGGAATACTTGTTGTTGTAGTTGCTGTTATATTGTTGGTAGTTGATGATGGCCCAGTTGTTGTAGTTGCTGTTATATTGTTGGTATTGTTGGTAGTTGTGTGATGATCCAATTATTAGTTGTTGATGGTCCAGTTGTTGTTATATTGTTTTGGTAGTTGCTGATGATACAGTTGTTGTACTTGTTGATATACATTGTTGGTAGTTGTTGATGGTCCAGTGGTTGTAGATGTTGATGATATTGTTAGTAGTCGTTGATGGTCCAGTGGTGGTAGTTGTTGTTATATTGTTGGTAGTTGTTGATGGTCCAGTTGTTGTAGTTGCTGTTATATTATTGGTAGTTGTTGATGGTCCAGTGGTTGTAGTTGGTGTTGCACTTGATGTGGTTGGTGTGGCAACTGTTGTTGTTGATGTACTTGTAGGTGTCGATGCTGTTGTATTAGAAGTACCTGTTATTGCAGTTGTTGAGGAGGTGGGAGTAGGTGTTGTCGTTGTAGACGATCCAGTAGTAGTTGTTGGTGTTGCAGTTGTTGTAGTAAAGGTTGGACTTGATACACTGATCGATGCACTGGAACTACTTGAACCTATCAATCAAAACGTCATTTCAGAATACCATTTGCATTTACATACTCATTCATAAAGCAATAAGCAACAAACATCTATATTACTTTTTGATTATGAACTTTCGGTGAGTAACCAGACCAGATCATAATATTGAGGAGCATGATTGTTTATTGATCAGATTTCTTAATTGATTATAGAAATTTAAAACAAGAATAAAGTCCTTCTTTCCCTTTAAGAAAAAAATTACAAGATTCTGGTTTTTCATTTACTATCTAGAAAATGCAAATTTTCCTCAAAGACTTTAATCTATAAAAATAAAAAAAAGTTATTTGTATTTTGAAATATGCATCCATCAAATGCATCAGCTATATTATATTTAGTGAGACAGACACCAGATATTTTCTTTATACTAATGAATTAACTATTTTTCTCTCTAAAGTGGAGAAATTTTGCTGTCTTATTCAACAGTTATGTCTTTTTATCAACATCTGCACATAGAAATTTGTCCTAATTTTTATCATGAATTTTCCATAATAGAAGATGTTACATAAGAATTTGTTATAAATATCATATAATGATTATCCGCCTTTTTTGTGTGTGACTTCAGTGAAAAGGGTTCAACAATAATAATTCCATGTGGGGTGCTACAGCCGACACGTCGGCCCCTAGCTGCACCCACTTTTCTGCATTTTACTTTATATCCATCCCTGCTTCGTTTCGTCCATCTGATATAGAACCACTCCAACTCTCTTTTCTCTGTCTTCACAACTAAATGGCTAAAAGTATCACAGAGTTTGGCTTTATCTCCTAATATTCATTAATCAATCAAGAAAAATCCTTTTGGTTTTTTTTATATCTGTACAACATTCCCATATTTTCAAAATATATTTAGAGCATCAAGACAGCACTTAAGATTTTCTTTTGTCTATCAACACATTACCAGTTTTTTGTATGAGTCATCGTTGGGAATTTAATGAATTGAAAAAAGCAAATGGTTTAGTTATATGGAAATTAGACTACAATGCGTGTATAATAACATAACAAAGACAATAACATAAACTCGTGAAATAAGTGGAAATTGAAAATTATATTTTCCCTTTTCTGTCTATATTGCTGTGAAAATATGAATAACTTTTTTGACAGATAAAAATTTTAAAGTATCCTGTCGATTTGAGAGTAAAGCTGTAAAGGAAATATTAGGAGATACATGGCAAGATAGAGAGTGAAATGATAATATTAGGTAAGATGTGAACATTCCATATGAAAATGGGATAATGATGTGGGTGAATTGAAAATGGTTTATGTATAACTTTCACACCATCTAAGAGAGGAAATTATGTGGTGATGACAGCTGGGTCCCTGTTTGTGCAAGAAGAGTTTGGACACCCATACCAAATTTAGTGAGACCAATGAGATGTAAGAATGAAGATGAGTGGATATTTAAGAAAGTGAAATTTAAGGCATACATGAGTGGGGGAAATTCAAATAATGAGGGCTGTAAGACCCATTTTTGATGAAATGA
Source organism: Macrobrachium rosenbergii (assembly GCF_040412425.1). Classification (NCBI taxonomy): domain Eukaryota; kingdom Metazoa; phylum Arthropoda; class Malacostraca; order Decapoda; family Palaemonidae; genus Macrobrachium; species Macrobrachium rosenbergii. The sequence continues at coordinate 44,565,136 of NC_089743.1, forward strand.
AGGGACAGAGCGCACAAAAACGTAGCATATTTTTCTAACATTATTTTCATTTTTTACACTTGCAAATTTTGATGGTATGTTCCAAGGTAGTTCAAACACAACAATAGTTTCCAATAAATCAGACGATTTAAATCACAAATTGTGGCGACAGTGGGAAAATATTTGTTACCTAGTCGTTAAAAAGTAAATTGAAAACTCGACATTAATCAAATGAAAAAAGCTCTATCAAAGAGATTCATTATTTGAAATGAGCCATCTAAAAAGCCACTAACAAAAACAAACTAAGAACTATAATTTTGTATTTTTGTAATTGTTTGTTTTAATAAAAAAATTTCTTCTATCTTTTGCTCTGTTTCAGGGCTGACCTACTGTATAGTGCATGAAGGATGGATTGGCAAACTTGTTTGATTTGCCAACAAAAAACTAGTGAGAAATTGAACTGTCCCTTGAAGGCCCATATAAAAACTTTCTGAATATCGTCAGTGAATGTCGGGGAGTGCGCATGCTACCTGTGACTGTTCTCTTTAATGAAAGCATCACAGAAGACGACCTAGTCAATAACTAGGCTCAGTGGCACAGAACTTGTTATGGCAAGTTAAGCAAATGCAAGTTAGAACGAGCAAAAGGAAAAAAGAGATTTTGAAATAGGACGACCATCGTTTGAAGGTCTGCAAGAAAAGCGACTGATGGCTCGTCATGCAGTGACAAAGAACAATTGTATGTTTTGTTCAAAGTATGACGGTCAGCTGCATGAATTTATGACAGTGGGTGCTGACCAGAACATCAGACGAATGGCAACTGACCTACAGGATACATAAAGTACTATGCAAGAATTATATTACTTTTGGCTGATGTAGTAGCTGTAGATGGCATGTACCATTTGAACTGTCTCACTGAGTTCCAGAAACCGTTATCGCACTTTCTTGAAGTTTCAAAGAAAAACAAAAAGATTCTGATGGGAGTCAAATGGAAAAAGAAAAATTAGAAGTTCAGGACTTTATTGAGCTGATCAAGCTACACAGAGACTTTAGTTTCTTTTCTGCTTCAAGTTTTCTGAGTTCTCTAAATGTATGAAATTTTCTAGCTGCATTGGAATTCAGAAAGAATCAACAAAGTGTGTCTCAAAGGACAAATTTTCCACTTTTTCCTAATAGACAAATAACAAAATGATGGAAAAAATCATGATGATTATTTTTGATCAAGACTTCAGGCAAATGCTGAAACAATAATTCACTGACTGTGGAGATGCTTTCATTTTGGCCCCAGGCTGCCAAATTATCATGAGGACATTTTCAAGTTTTAAGGATTTCATTTGATGCAACCTTTCTGTCACCTAAATTGTCAAGAAGACTCAATACCATCAACGCTGAAAATGCTGGTTTCAGTGATGTTGAAAACACCTACTTTGAAAAATCAAGAAATTAAGAATCACAGGTTACACTTACAATATGTCAGACAGTAGGTCTGCAACTGCACAACTGCACAAAACGACTAAGAACTCTTGCATCTGTTCAAGTGTCCAACTCCCAAAGACAAAACAAACAAGCAGACATGGTTGAAATTTGAAGACTGATGTTTTCTCCACTATACATAATGGCATAACACAGAGGGTCTGATGGATTGTTTTTCAGCCACGAAAACCACCCATTCCCTCCTTTTGTCTGACAAAGGGTAACATTCCATCTCAAACGAAAAAAATGGTTTAAAATCTGCTTACTGTTTACTAAAGACAGTAGAGACAACTGGGTCACACTTTGTGGACGAAGTTCAGCCATGGACACCACTGAAACTGTAGAAGCCTTGGGGAACTCGATGAGGATGAGAAACATCCAGAAATGATAAAAGTCCTGACGCTCCTCCTGAACTACTCTCATCTTTGGAGAAAACATATGAAAAAGAAGTCTACCTGATACTTTTTGATGAGAAACGGTCACCTGAATGGCGTGAAGACGTTTGAGGACTTTCTCTGTCGATAATATTCTTGCCTCATGTGCATCATCAAAACTTCAGACTGCAGACAGGGATGACATTGTTTGGGACAGGTATCTCAAAAATAATTAATCAAAGGTTCTGCTAAAGAAAAGAGAGAAAAGGCATATAAACAGAATAGGAAATTGTCCATAACAAAAACAAAATCCCAGGCAACCAGACTTTGCTACTGATGCAAAAACAAGGAGGATTAGTTGTGAATTTCTGTCCAAGAAAAGTTGAAAGCAGTGAATTTCTTCTAGGTAAAAAATGGGTGGTGACACAGGAGACAATGTTGCATATCATGGTAGTTGACCACCAGTTGTTGTAGTTGCTGCAACCATGAAGAGGTCCAGTTGTTGAATACTCTTCCATGCGGAAGATGTTGATGGCAAACTGGAAGAATCAAATACTTTGGTTTGTTGTCCACTTGTGGAGTTGCTGATATATTATCATCGTTGATTGGCAAGTTTTACCACCTGTAAGAGACATATGTTGACACTTGAACAGTTATGTTGGGTTTGATGCACAGGAAGGAGTTTTTTACATTCATTTCAACACTCTGGCCTAACTCTTGGCAAAGAAGTGTCAACTGCCACTCCAGTTTTCCACATGTACTTGTAGGCTGTGATGCAGTTGTATCAGCCTTTCTTGGAAAGGGAAAAAGGTGTGCCTGGGAGACATGAAAATCTTTCCCTGATGTGACCAAAGGCCTTCGATGACATCACTGAGTCACCCTTTCAAAGAAATGTCATTTCAGAATACCATTTGCACTTACAAACTTTCTGGAACACTTCATCATACTTTCGGTGAGTAACCTGAAGAAAAGCGGACTTGGGACTGTTGTTTATGAGTCTCAGGAAATGTTTTAGATAACAAACAAAACCATGGACACTATTCTCCCACACAAGAAAAATCCTGCAACACACAAAGCGTTGTGTCTAGAAAAGCTGGAATCTGGACAAAAGAATAAATCTCAGCAGCAAAAATACCAACTAAAAGATGGGGTTTGGAAAATGGACGCCATCACTTATTGTTGGATTCCACGGTGGACGACTTTCCCAATTTTTCTTTTATACTAGAAGTTTATAGTGAATTTGTCAAAGTGTAGCTGCAAAGCTGCTGCTGGCTGTACAGTTATGTTCTTCAGCAAAAATCCCAACTGGTCCTAGATGTTTTCAGACCTTTCCAAATGTAACTGCATGAAGAATTAGATGTCAATTTCAAATAAACATTTGACTTGATGAAATCAAACGTTTTAAAAAAGCTACTGCTCAACGACTGAACATTGAGCCTTTAATCCTTTGTACCATACTTGTTTGAGATCCATAATACTATGCTATCCTAAATTTATGGTGTTGGTGTTTGAATTTACAGTAAATTAAAGTTTTCATGTTTTGATACCACTCTCATATTGTTTTCTGCATCTTGGGTTTGATAATAGGACTGTAATTTAGTTTCCCAATTGCAAAATGGATTATGTTGAAAGATAACATAGCATTTTGTTTAATTTACAGATTTACGTAGAGTTTTGCAACTTAAAAAAAAAGATTTAGCATTACCTGCTGACAGAGAGACATTTTAATAAGCAAAAAAACATCTAAGTAAACGCATAACAATCTGCATAGATAAAATGTCCCTTTTCATTGCATCTATACACCATGTGCTTAAATATGTTCTTTTCTTCTTCTTTCAAAGATTCTTTTTAAATAGCCTGTTTGGATTTCTGAGTATTTAATTTGTCAAAATAATACAAACTGATCAATAAATATTAACTATTAATAAGATGAAAAAACTTTTTGCTGAGTTTTTACCATCTGTCGATCATCTTTCTGTGGTGATGACAGGTGGGAACCTGTTTGTGAGATTGAGTTTGGATATATCAAAAATTGTAGTGAGGACCTAAAAACATCTCCACAAGATGAGAGAATATTTAGAAACTCTGTCCAAGGCATCATTTTGCTTAAACTCTTCAAAACAGTCCCTATACCTTGGGGCAGTGACAACAGTCTTTTTATCAAGTTGGTATAAAAGGATGAATAATGAAATGGTAGAAACATGCATTTCTCTTGATGGAGAAAAGGAAATCACTGGCAAACTTGTAATCTAATTATTTTCATTTTTTTTTTTATTTTATTCAATGTTTCCGTTGGTAAAACCTATAGAATAATCAAATTGGTAAAGTTCTAAACCTTTTTACAACCTTTCAATTATTTCCAATAATATCTTGTATGCTATTTCTTATTTTCCTTATCCAAACCCTCAGAAAAACTTGTTAGATGGGGAAAAATATTTGTTAACTAGCTTTTACAAAGATAATTAAATTAATTGTACTCTTTTATCATATAAATTGGAAGAGAATTATGTAAATATATATAAATAGAATAGGAATAATTTGTGGAATTTAACCTGAAATAAACAAAACAACTATAAAAAAACTGACCTAAACTGCTGCTACTGAAGGAACTACTCAGTGGTTGTGTAGTAGTAGTTGTAGTTGTTGTTGGAGTACCAATGGTAGTAGTTGTAGTGGTGGGAGTACTTGTTGTTGTAGATGCTGTTATATTGTTGGTAGATGTTGATGGTCCATTGTTGGAGTTGTGTTATATTGTTGGTAGTTGTTGATGGTCCAGTTGTTGTAGTTGCTGTTATATTATTAGTAGTTGTTGATGGTCCAGTGGTGGTAGTTGTTGATGGTAGTTGTGGTGGTAGTTGTTGATATACTGTTGGTAGTTGTTGATTGTCCAGTTGTTGTAGTTGCTGTTATATTATTGGTAGTCGTTGATGGTCCAGTGGTGGTAGTTGTTGTTACAGTGTTGGTAGTTGTTGACGGTCCAATTGTTGTAGTTGCTGTTATATTGTTGGTAGTTGTTGATGGTCCAGTGGTTGTAGTTGGTGTTACATTGTTGGTAGTTGTTGATGGTCCAGTGGTTGTAGTTGCTGTTATATTATTGGTAGTTGTTGATGGTCCAGTGGTGGTAGATGTTGATATATTGTTGGTAGTTGTTGATGGTCCAGTGGTTGTAGTTACTGTGTTATTATTGGTAGTTGTTGATGGTCCAGTGGTTGTAGTTGGTGTTACACTTGATGTGGTTGGTGTGGCAACTGTTGTTGTTGATGTACTTGTAGGCGTCGCTGCTGTAGTATTAGAAGTACCTGTTGTTGCAGTTGTTGAGGAGGTGGGAGTAGGTGTTGTCGTTGTAGACGATCCAGTAGTAGTTGTTGGTGTTGCAGTTGTTGTAGTAAAGGTTGGACTTGATACACTGATCGATGCACTGGAACTACTTGAACCTATCAATCAAAACCTCATTTCAGAATACCATTTGCATTTACATACTCATTCATAAAGCAATAAGCAACGAGACATCTGTATCACTTTTGCTTATGAACTTTCGGTGAGTAACCTGATCAGATCATAATATTGAGGAGCATGATTGTTTATTGATCCAGATTTCTTAATTGAAGTTGCTTATAGATTTTAAAAAAGAATAAAGTCCTTCTTTCCCTTTAAGAAAAACAAATGACAAAGATTCCAATTTTTAATTTACTATCTAGAAAATGCAAATTTTCCTCAAAGACTTTAATGCTTGCATATCTATAAAAATAAAAAAAAAGTTATTTGTATTTTGAAATATGCATCCATCAAATGCATCAGCAATGTTATATTTAGTGAGACAGACACCAGATATTTTCTTTATACTAATAGTAATTATTATATTTCTCTCAAAGTTAAGAAAATTTTGCTGTCTTATTCAACAGTTATGTTTTTTATCAACAGCTGCACATACAAACGTTGTCCTAATTTTTTTTCATGAATTTTCCATAATAGAAGATGCTACATTAGGATTTGTTACAAATGTCATATATTGATTATCTGTCTTTTTGTGTGTGACTTCAGTGACAAGGGTTCAACAATAATAATTCCATGTGAGGTGCTACAGCCGACACGTCGGCCCCTAGCTGCACCCACTTTTCTGTCTTTTACTTTATATCTATCCCTGCTACTCTTCTTCTATCTGATATGGAACCACTCCAACTCTCTTTTCACTGTCTTCACAACTAAATGGCTAAAAGTATCACAGAGTTTGGCTTTATCTCCTAATATTCGTTAATCAACCAAGAAAAATCCCTTGTTGGTTTTTTTATATCTGTACAACATTCCCATATTTTCAAAATATATTTAGGGCATCAAGACAGCACAGAATAGTTTCTTTTCTCTGTCAACACATTACCAGTTTTTTGTATGAGTCATCGTTGGGAACTTAATGATTGGAAAAATGCAAAGGGTTTAGGTATATGAATATTAGACTACAATGCGTGTATATTAACGTAACAAAGACAATAACATTAACGTGTGAAATAAGTAGTAACTGAAAATTCTAATTTCCTCTTCTATCTATATTGCTGTGCAAATATGAATTTTTTTTTTTTTGAAAGATAAAACATTTTAAATCACCTTGTCGATTTGAGAGTAAAACTGTAAAAGAAATATTAGGAGATAGTGGTAGAGAGTAAAGATAAGTGTGGTAATATTAAGATGTAGAACATTCCATATGTAAATAGATAATGATGTGGGTGAATTGGAAATGGTTTAAAAATAACTTTCACACCATCTAAGAGAGAAACTTCTGTGGTGATGACAGGTGGGTCCCTGTTTGTGCAAGAAGAGTTTGGACACCCACACTAAATGTAGTGAGACAATGAGATAGAATGAAGATGAAATTTAAAGAAACTAAATAGCATACATGAGGGTCCTGTAAGACCTATTTTTGATGAAATGTGAGTGTACAAAAGTAGTATATTTTTTCTAGGTGGTATAAAAAGGATTAAAATTTTGAAGTGTTAGAAACATTTTTCTTGATGGATGATTCCAAAAATCGTGGCAAGCTTGGAATCTAACATTATTTTCATTTTTATTTAAAAAGTCATCAAAGAGATTCAAAAACCTAAAGCAACAGAATAAAAACAAACTAAGAATTATAAACCTTTTATTTTGTCATTGTTTGTTTTAAAAATATCTTGTATCTTTGCTTGTTTCAGTGCTGACCTATAGTGCAAAGGATGGATTGAAAACTTGTTTGATTTGCCAACAAAAATTAGTTTGAACTGTCCCTAGTTTTTAAAAGACATAATCCATATAAAATTTCTGAATATCATCTGTTATATTAAGTGCGCAAGACAATGACTATTCTCTTTAACGGAACATCACAGCAGACGACCTGGTCAATAACAGACTCAGTGACAGAACTTGTTAAAACAAATGCAAGTTAGAACGAGCAAAAGGAAAAAGGGACCTAGAAGCACGACTATTTGTTGAAGGTCTGCAAGAAAAGCGACAGAAAGCTTCGTTATGCAGTGACAAAGAACAATTGTATTTTTTTGTTGTATGACGGCCAGCTCCAGAATTTATGACAATGGGTGCTGACCAGAACATCAGACGAATGGCAGCTGACCTACAGGATGCAGCAGTACTATCAAGAATTACTGTTGAGATGTATAGCTTGGTAGTTTTGAACTGTCTCACTTGAGTTCCGGAACCGTTATCGCATTGTTGAGATTTCAAAAAAAACAAAAAGATTCTGATGGTCAAATGGAAAAAAAAAAAAAAAAGAAGCTGACTTTATTGAGCTGAGCTACACAGACTTGTTGAAGATGGACCAGTCTGCTTCAAGTGAGTTGATGTATAAGCACGTCTAGCTGCACTTGGAATTCATGAAGTCAAAAAGTGTGCTTCAAAGAAACAAATTCTCCACTTCTTTCCCAAAGCACAAGAACAAAATGTTGTCTAAAAACGTGATGATTATTGTGACCAGTTAAGGCAAATGCTGAAACAAGCCTTACTGACTATCGGGATGCTTCCATTGGTGCTACAAAATTATCAGAGAGAATATTTTCAAGTTTTAAGGTTTATTTTGATGCAACCTTTCCACCAATTGCCAAGAAGACTAATACCATAACACTGAAAATGTTGGTTTCAGTGATGTTGAAAGGACCTACTTTGAAAAATCAAGAAATTAAGAATCACAGATTACACTCACAATATGTCAGACAGTAATGCATAAAACGGCTGGAGAACTGTTTGCATCTGTTCAAGTGTCCAACTCCCAAAGACAAAAGCAAACAAGAGACATGGTTGTAAATTTGAAGACTGATGTCAACCTTTTCTCCACAGTATGATAGTGGCAAACACAGAGGGTCTGATATTTCATTTTTCAGTTGAAAACCACCCATTAACTCCTCTTTGTCTGACAGAGGAAACTTTTCTTGAAAAATTCTAATCTGCTTACTGTTTAACAAAGACAGTAGAAGCATCTGCTCTACACTTACTGAACGATGTTCAGCCATATGACAACTCTGAACTGGTAGAAGCCTCAAAACTCATTGAACAACATCCAGAAATGATAATCCTTGACGCTCCTCCTAAGCTACTCTCATCTTTGGAGAAAACAATGAGAAAGATCTACGATACTTTTCTGATGAGAAGGTGTTTGATTGTGGTGCACCTTCTACCTGTTAGTGGCAAAGACATTTGAGGACTTTGTCGATGTGTTCTTACCTCATGTGCGGCAACAGCTTCGGACTGCAGACAGGGATGACACTGTTTGTTTATCTCAAAACAGTATTTCTGCTAGAGAAAAGAGAGGAAAAGGCATGAGAAGGAAGGTGTCAAAAAAAAAAATCCCAGGACAGGGCAGGACTTTCCTTCATGATGAAAAACAAAGAGAAATTCTTTGACTTTCTGTCCAAGAAGATTGAATTTCTAAAAAGTGGTGGTGACACAAAAGAGAAAATGTTGCCATCAAAATCATAAAAATGAAGAGTGCTTTGAATACTTTCCATGCAAGATGCATTACAGCAAGAATCAAATACTTACTTTGTTCGTACTGAGGACACCAGATGTTATTATCATATTGATTGGCAACTTTTACCACCTGTAAGACATATGCCCAACACTGAACATTATGTTGGTTTTGGCAAGGAGCTTTTTTTTATTCATATCAACACTCTGGCACTTGGCAAAGGAATATCAACTGCCCTGCCAGTTTTCCACAGCCTCAAGGCTTCATGCAGTATCAGCCTTTCTTGGAAAAGGAAGGTGTGCCTGGGAGACTATAAAATCTTTCCTGATGTGACCAATATCTTCAATGATCATCAGTCATCCTTTCAAAGAAGTGACATCAGTGATGGGAACTTCAAACTTCTGAACGTTTCACCGTACTTATGTACCAGAAGAAAAGCGGAATTGGGACTGTAAATTTAGCAGGGGAATGTTTTGCCAACAAAGCATCCATGGACACTATTCCTCCCACACAGGTGCCCTCCTGCAACAACAAAGCGTTGTGTCTACTCTGAATCTTCAACAGGCAATCAATCCCAGCAGCAAATACCAACGCCAGAAAGATGGGGGTTAAAATGGACGCCACCACTTTTATTGATTCCGGTGGCAACTTTACCAATTGGTCCAAAGTTTGTTGTGAATTTGGTAAGTGTAGCTGCAAAACTGCTGCTGGCTGTACTGGAAGATGTTCCCGCAAAATCCCAGTGAGATGTGCAGACCTTTTGCAAGTGTAACTGCATGAAGAATTAGATGTCAGTTTCAAATAAACATTTGACTTGATGAAATCAAATTTTACAGCAAAGCTTTTTGATCAAAACATTGAGCCAATCCTTTGTACCATACTTTTGAATGGAAAATACTATGCTCCTAAATTTATGGTGGTGGTGTTTTTGAATTTACAGTAATTACAGTTTTCATATGTTGATACCACAATATTGTTTCGGCATCTAGGTTTGATAACAGGACTATAATTTAGTTTAATATTGAAATAAGATTATGGTGAAAGATAACATGAATTTTTCTTTAACTACACATTTACTTAGGTTTGCATATAAAAAATATTTTTACCTTGAAAGATAAAACATTTTAAATCAAAATGTATCTGAGTAAGTCAAAAATCTGCATAGACAAAACGTTATTTTCATTGCATTATACACCATGCTCAATTATGAATATATTCTTCATTATCTTTTCTTTATATAAGATTCTTTGTAGATGGTCTGTTTGGAGATCTGTGTATTTAATTTGTCAAAAAAAGACAAACTGATCAATAAAGATTGACCATTAGTAAGATGAGTAAACTTTTTGACGAGTTTTTCCATCTGTCACATCATCTTTTCGGATACATGACACGTGAGAACATCAGCTGAGATTGATTTTTGTGGAATATAAAAATTGACAAGACCTAAAAACATCCACAAGGTTTGAAACTAAAACTTTGTCCCCATCATTTTGCTTACAGCCGTCACTAAAATAATCCTTATACCTTTTAGGCAATGACAACAGTCTTTTATCAAGTAGGTATGAAAGGATGAACAATGAACTGGTAGAAAAATACATTTCTCTTGATGGAGAAATCGGAAATCACTGGCAAAAATGTAATCTAACATTATTTTTTTTTTATTTATTCTTTATTCAATGTTCCCGTTGGTAAAACCTATAGAATAAATAAATTGGTGCAATTCTAAACCCTTTTATAATCTTTCAATTATTTCCAATAATACCTTGTATGCTATTTCTTATTTTCCTTATCTAAACCTTCAGAAAAGCTTGTTAGATGAGGAAAAATATTTGTTAACTAGCTTTTAAAAAGGTAATTAAATAAATTGTACTCTATAATCATATTAATTGGAAGAGAATTAAGTAAATTCTATATAATTAGAATAGGAATAATTTCTGGAATATAACCTGGAATAAAAAAAAAACTACTAGCAAAGAACTGACCTAAACTGCTGCTACTGAAGGAACTACTCAGTGGTTGTGTAGTAGTAGTTGTAGTTGTTGTTGGAGTACCAATGGTAGTAGTTGTAGTGGTGGGAGTACCTGTTGTTGTAGTTATTGTTATATTGTTGGTAGTTGTTGATGGTCCAGTTGTTGTAGTTGTTGTTATATTGTTGGTAGTTGTTGATGGTCCAGTTGTTGTAGTTGCTGTTATATTATTAGTAGTTGTTGATGGTCCAGTTGTTGTGGTTGATGTTATATTATTGGTAGTTGTTGATGGCAAACTGGTGGTAGTTGTTGATATACTGTTGGTAGTTGTTGATTGTCCAGTTGTTGTAGTTGCTGATATATTATTGGTAGTCGTTGATGGTCCAGTGGTGGTAGTTGTTGTTACAGTGTTGGTAGTTGTTGACGGTCCAATTGTTGTAGTTGCTGTTATATTGTTGGTAGTTGTTGATGGTCCAGTGGTTGTAGTTGGTGTTACAATGTGGTTGGTGTAACACCAACTGTTGTTGTTGATGTACTTGTAGGCGTCGCTGCTGTTGTATTAGAAGTACCTGTTGTTGCAGTTGTTGAGGAAGTGGGAGTAGGTGTTGTCGTTGTAGACGATCCAGTAGTAGTTGTTGGTGTTGCAGTTGTTGTAGTAAAGGTTGGACTTGATACACTGATCGATGCACTGGAACTACTTGAACCTATCAATCAAAACCTCATTTCAGAATACCATTTGCATTTACATACTCATTCATAAAGCAATAAGCAGAACTTTCGAGTAACCTGATCTATATAATACTTTTTTAAATTGCTTATGAACTTTCGAAAGACAATGATTAACCTGATCAGATCATAATTATTTGAGAAATATGCATCCATCAAATGCATAATTGTTAATTGATCCTGGATTTCATTCAACAGTTGTTTTTATTAGTTGCTTATCCTAGAAATTTAAAACAAAGAATTTGTTACAAAGATTATCCGGTTTTTGACAATTCCATTTACTATCTAAAAATGCAAATTTTCCTCAAAGACTTTAATGAGTTTGCATATCTATCAAAATAATCAAAAAATATAAAAGTTATTTGTATTTTTAGAAATATGCATCCATCAAATGCATCAGAACAATATTATGTTTAGTGAGATAGACACAAAGATATTTTCTTTATACTAATGAGTAAATATAATTATAAATTTGACTCTTCAAAAGTTAAGAAATTTTGAGAGTGAAAATCTTATTCAACAGTTATGTGATTTTTTATCAATAACTTATGTGGTGACATACAAACGTTTGTCCTAATTTTTTTCATGAATTTTCCAGAATAGAAGATGCTACATAAGAATTTGTTATAAATGTCATGTAATGATTATCGCCTTTTTGTGTGTGACTTCAGTGACAAAAAACGGGGTTTAACAATAAATTTTTCAATTCCTTGTGGGGTGCTACAAAAACCGATAATCACGTCGAAACCCTAAGCTGCACCCACTTTTTGTTCTTGAGGAATGACTAAAAATTATATCCATCCTACTGCTTCGTTTCTTCCATCTGATATAGAACCATTCCAACTGTTGTAGTTGTTGTTTTTCTCTGTCTTCACAAGTTGCTGATGGTCCAGTGGTAAATGTTAGCTAAAAGTATCACAGAGTTTGGCCAGTGGTTGTAGTTGGTGTTGCACTTGATAACATTCATTAATGAATCAAGAAAAGGTTCCCTTGTTGGTTTTTTTTTAAACGTTATATCTGTACAACATTCCCATATTTTTTACCAAATATATTTAGATTATGAACTATCAAGACAAATGTTGAGGATTTTTATTTAATAGAGTTTCTTTTCAAAGATTCTATTTACAACACAAAGACCAATCACCAATTTGTATTTTGAAATATGTCATCGTTGGGAACTTAATGAATAGAAAAAAAGTCAAATGATTTAGTTATATGGAAAATGTAGACTAATTTTCCAATGAAGTGTTATATTAACGTAACAAAGAAAATAACATAAACTCGTGAAATAAGTAGAATTTTAAAACTTGCTAATTTCCTTCTTCTATCTATATTATCATGTGCAAATATGAATTTTTTTTTGACAGATAAAACACTTAAGTTTTAAAACATTACTTGTCGATTTGAATTGAAAAAGCAAATGGTTTAGAGAAATAACATAAACTAGGAGATACATGGTGAAGACAGAAAAATATATTAGGTACATGGCAAGATAGAGAGTGAAATGTAATATTAAATAAGATGAACATTCCATATGAAAATAGGATAATGATGTGGGTGAATTGAAAATGGTTTATATATAACTTTCACACCATCTAAGAGAGAAAATTATGTGGTGATGACAGCTGGGTCCCTGTTTGTGCAAGAAGAGTTGGGACACCCACACCAAATTTAGTGAGACCAATGAGATGTAAGAATGAAGATGGGTGGATATTTTAGAAAGTGAAATTACAAGACATGCATGAGTGGGGGAAATTCAAATAGTGAGGGCTGTAAGACCCATTTTTGATGAAATGGGGACAGAGTGTACAAAAGTAGCATATTTTTTCTAGGTGGTCAACATGCTTTGCACTTGCAGAGTTTGATATGTTCCAAGATAGCACAGCAATAGTTTCCGAGACACAGACGATTTAAATCACAAAGCGTGGCGACAGCTGACAAATTATTGGCTGTGGTCGTGTCTTTGACAACCAGCATAAATTAAATGAAAAAAAGGTTCATCAAAGAGACTCATTATTTGAAATGAGTCATCCAAGAAGCAACAAAATAAGAATTATAATTTTGTATTTTGTTATTGTTTGTTTTAAAAATATATCTTCTATCTATTGCTCTGTTTCAGGGCTGACCTACTGTATAGTGCATGAAGGATGGATTGGCAAACTTGTTTGATTTGCCAACAAAAACTAGTGATAGTTGAACTTTGAAGGCCCGTGTCAAGGCCGCATCCATATAAAACTTTCTGAATATCGTCAGTGAATGTCGGGGAGTGCGCATGCTACCTGTGACTATTCTCTTTAACGAAAGCATCACAGCAGACGACCTGGTCAATAACCAGGCTCAGTGGCACAGAACTTGTTATGGCAAGTTAAGCAAATGAAGTTAGAACGAACAAAAGTAAAAAAAGGATTTTGAAATAGGACGAACATCTGTTGAAGGTCTGCAAGAAAAGCGACAGAAGCTTCGTTATGCAGTGACAAAGAACAATTGTATGTTTTGTTCAAAGTATGACGGCCAGCTAACATGAATTTATGACAATGGGTGCTGACCAGAACATCAGACGAATGGCAACTGACCTACAGGATACAACAGTACTATCAAGAATTGCTGTTGGAGATGTAGTAGCTGTAGATGGTATGTACCATTTGAACTGTCTCACTTGAGTTCCGAAACCGTTATCGCACTTTCTTAAGGTTTCAAAGAAAACAAAAAGATTCTGATGGGAGTCAAATGGAAAAAAGAAAAGAAGTTCTGGACTTTATTGAGTTGATAAGCTTATGAGACTTCAGTAGAAGATGGTTAATCTGCTGTTTTCTGAGTTGCGGTACATGTATGAAGCACATCTAGCTGCACTTGGAATTCAGAAAGAAGTCAACAAAGTGTGTCTTCAAAGAACAAATTCGCCACTTCTTTCCTACAGCACAACAACAAAATGATGGAAAAAATGTGATGCTTACTTTTGATCAGAATAAGGCAAATGCTGAAACAAGCCTTCACTGATTTGTGGAATGCTTTCATTTTGGAAAGCTGCCATTTGTCAAATGGACATTTTCAAGTTTTGGATTTCATTTTGATGCAACTTTCCACCAAATTGCCAAGAAGACTCAATACCATCAACACTGAAAATGTTGGTTTCAGTGATGTTGAAAGGACCTACTTTGAAAAATCAAGAAATTTAAGAATCACAGGTTACACTTACAATATGTCAGACAGTAATCTGCAACTGCACAAAACGCTAAGAACTCTTTGCATCTGTTCAAGTGTCCAACTCCCAAAGACAAAACAAACAAGCAGACATGGTTGCAAATTTGAAGACTGATGTCGACCTTTTTTCCACACTATACAAAGTGGCACAACACAGAGGGTTTGATATGGCTTCATTTTTCAGCCATGAAAACTACCCATTAACTCCTTTGTCTGACAGAGGGTAACCATCTCGAAAAATTCTAATCTGTTTACTAGTTTAACAAAGACAGTAGAAACATCTGCTCCACACTTACTGAACGATGTTCAGCCATGTGACACCACTGAACTGGTAGAAGCCTTGGGGAACTCAATGAGGATGAGCAACATCCAGAAATGATAGTCCTACTACTTGTCATCTTTGGAGAAAACATATGAGTGGATCTACACTAGATACTTTGATGAGAAGGTGCTTGACGGCGCACTGTGGTGCACCTTCTACCTGTTAGTGGCGTGAAGACACTTGAGGACTACTCTGTCGATGTGTTCTTGCCTCATGTGCATCATCAGCTTTAGACTGCAGACAGGGATGACACTGTTTGGGACAGGTATCTCAAAAAAAGTATCAAAGGTTCTGCTAAAGAAAAGAGAGGAAAAGGCATGAGAAGGAAGGTGTCTGGCAAAAACAAAATCCCAGGCCAAGGCAGGACTTTCTTCATGATGCAGAAAACAAGGAGGATTCTTTGAATTTCTGTCCAAGAAGATTGAAAGCAGTGAATTTCCTCCTGGTAAAAAATGGGTGGTGACACAAGGAGACAATGTTGCCATCAGAGGAGGCGACCACATCATACATGCCTGCAACCATGAAGAGGCCGGTACCAGAATACTTTTCCATGCGGAAGATGTATTACAGCAAGAATCAAAGACTTACTTTGTTCGCACCGTGGACAACAAAATGTTATTATCATATTGATTAGGCAAGTTTTTACCACCTGTAAGACATATGGCCAACACTGAGCAGTTATGTTGGGTTTGGCACAGGAAGGAGCTTTTTACATTCATTTCAACACTTTGGCCCTAACTTGGCAAAGAAGTGTCAACTGCCCTGCCAGTTTTCCACAGCTTCACAGGCTGCGATGCAGTATCAGCCTTTCTTGAAAAAGAAAAGGTGTGCCTGGGAGACTTGAAAATCTTTTCCTGATGTGACCAAGGCCTTCAGTGACATCACCAGTCACCCTTTCAAAGAAGTGTACATCAGTGATGGGAACTTCAAACTTCTGGTACGCTTCACCGTACTTATGTACCAGAAGAAAAGTGGACTTGGGACTGTAAATGAGTCTCGCAGGAAATGTTTTGCCAACAAAGCAAAACCATGGACACTATTCCTCCCACACAAGGTGCCCTCCTGCAACACACAAAGCGTTGTGTCTAAACTAAGCTGGAATCTGACAACAAGCAATCAATCTCAGCAGCAAATACCAACTCCAGAAAGATGGGGGTTCGAAAATGGACGCCACTACTTGTTAGAGTGCACTTTGGTTACTTCAGAAGTTTGTAGTGAATTTGCTAAGTGTAGCTTGCTGCTGGCTGTACTGGAAGATGTTCTTGCAAAAATCCCAGTGGAGATGAACAGACCTTTGCAAGTGTAACTGCATGAAGAATTAGATGTCAATTTCATATAAACATTTGAATTGATGAAATCAAACGTTTTACAGCAAAGCCATTGCTCACCGGCTGAACATTTGGCCTTTAATCCTTTGTACCATACTTGTTTGAGAGTATAATACTATGCTATCTTAAACTTATGGTATTGGTGTTTTAAATTTACAGTAATTACAGTTTTCATGTGTTGATACCACTCTCATATTGTTTTCGGCATTTTGGTTTGATAACAGTCTATAATTTAGTTTAATATTGCACAACGATTATGGTGAAAGATAACATGAGCATTTTTGTTTAATTACAGATTTACTTAGGTTTGCATATAAAAAAAGATTTAGCATTACCCCGCTGGCAGAGAGACATTTTAATATAGCAAAATGCATCTCAGTAAGCCAACCATAATCTGCATAGATAAATTGTCCTTTTCATTGCATTATACACCATGCTCACTTATGAATATGTTCTTCATTCTCTCTTCTTTCATACAGATTCTTTTAGATAGCCTGTTTGGATTTCTGTGTATTTAATTTGTCAAAATAAGACAAATTGATTAATAAAGATTAACCATTAGTAAGATGAACAAACTTTCTGCTGAGTTTTTACATCTGTTGCATCATTTTTTCTGATACATGACACGTGAGAACATCAGCTGAGATTGATTTTGTGGATCATATAAAAAATTGTTGCTACAAGACCTAAAAAACATATCCACAAGGTTTGATACTTTCATCCACTCTGTTTCCATCATTTTGCTTAAAGCCTTCACTAAAACAATCCTTATACCTTTTAGGCAATTACAACAGTCTTTTATCAAGTGGGTAAAAAAAGGATGAATAATGAAATGGTAGAAACATGCATTTCTCTTGATGGAGAAATCGGAAATCACTGGCAAGCATGTAACCTAATATTATTTTCATTTTTTCCCTTATTCAATGTTCCCCGTTGGTAAAATCTATAGATTAAAACAAATTGATCCAATTCTAAACCCTTTTATAATCTTTCAATTATTTCCAATAATATCTTGTATGCTATTTCTTATTTTCCTTATCTAAACCTTCAGAAAAAGCTTGTTAGATGAGGAAAAATATTTGTTAACTAGCTTTTAAAAAGATGATTAAATAAATTGTACTCTGTAATGATATTAATTGGAAGAGAATTAAGTAAATTCTATATAATCAGAATAGGAATAATTTCTGGAATATAACCTGGAATAAAAAAAAAACTACTAGCAAAGAACTGACCTAAACTGCTGCTACTGAAGGAACTACTCAGTGGTTGTGTAGTAGTAGTTGTAGTTGTTGTTGGAGTACCATTGGTAGTTGTTGTTATATTGTGGTGGTTGATGGCCCAGTTGTTGTAGTTGATGTTATATTATTGGTAGTTGTTGATGGTCCAGTGTTGGTAGTTGTTGATGGCCCAGTTGTTGTAGTTGATGTTACATTATTGGTAGTTGTTGATGGTCCAGTGTTGGTAGTTGTTGATGGCCCAGTAGTGGTAGTTGCTGTTATATTGTTGGTAGTTGTTGATGGTCCAGTGGTGGTAGATGTTGATACATTGTTGGTAGTTGTTGATGGTCCAGTGGTTGTAGTTAATGTTATATTGTTGGTAGTTGTTGATGGTCCAGTTGTTGTAGTTGCTGTTATATTATTGGTAGTCGTTGATGGTCCAGTGGTGATAGTTGTTGTTACAGTGTTGGTAGTTGTTGACTGTCCAGTTGTTGTAGTTGCTGTTATATTATTGGTAGTTGTTGATGGTCTAATGGTGGTAGTTGTTGATATATTGTTGGTAGTTGTTGATGGTCCAGTCGTTGTAGTTGCTGTTATATTATTGGTAGTTGTAGATTGTCCAGTGGTGGTAGTTATTGTTATATTGTTGGTAGTTGTTGATGGTCCAGTTGTTGTAGTTACTGTGTTATTACTGGTAGTTGTTGATGGTCCAGTGGTTGTAGTTGGTGTTACACTTGATGTGGTTGGCGTGGCAACTGTTGTTGTTGATGTACTTGCAGGTGTCGCTGCTGTTGTATTAGAAGTACCTGTTGTTGCAGTTGTTGAGGAGGTGGGAGTAGGTATTGTCGTTGTAGACGATCCAGTAGTAGTTGTTGGTGTTGCAGTTGTTGTAGTAAAGGTTGGACTTGATACACTGATCGATGCACTGGAACTACTTGAACCTATCAATCAAAACCTCATTTCAGAATACCATTTGCATTTACATACTCATTCATAAAGCAATAAGCAGCGAGACATCTGTATTACTTTTTGCTTATGAACTTTCTGTGGTTAACCTGATCAGATCATAATGTTGAGGAGCATAATTGTTAATTGATCCTGATTTCTTAATTGAAGTTACTTATAGAAATTTAAAACAAGAATAAAGTCCTTTCCCCGTTAAGAAAAACAATGACAAACATTCCGATTTTTCCTTTATTATCTAGAAAATGCAAATTTTCCTCAGAGACTTTAATGCTTGCATATCTATCAAAATAAAAAAAAAGTTATTTGTATTTTGAAATATGCATCCATCAAATGCATCAGCAATAATACGTTTAGTGAGACAGACACCAGATATTTTCTTTATACTAATAGTAATTAAGTATTATATTTCTCTCCAAAGTTAAGAAATTTTGCTGTCTTATTCAACAGTTATGTTTTTTTATCAACATCTGCACACACAAACGTTGTCCTAATTTTTTTTCATGAATTTTCCATAATAGAAGATGCTACATAAGAATTTGTTACAAATGTCATATAATGATTATCCGCCTTTTTGTGTGTGACTTCAGCGACATGGGTTTAACAATAATAATTCCTTGTGGGGTCCTACAGCCGACACGTCTGCCCTTAGCTGCACCCACTTTTCTGTCGTGTACTTTATATTCATCCCTGCTTCGTTTCTTCCATCTGATATAGAACCATTCCAACTCTCTTTCTCTGTCTTCACAACTAAATGGCTAAAAGTATCACAGAGTTTGGCTGTATATCCTAACATTTATTAATCAATCAAGAAAAATCACTTGTTGGTTTTTTTTATATCTGTACAACATTCCATATTTTTCCAAATATATTTAGAGCATCAAGACAACATTTAAGAGTTTCTTTTCTCTATCAACACATCACCAGTTTTTTGTATGAGTCTTCGTTGGGAATTTAATGAATAGAAAAAGTAAATGGTTTAGTTATATGGAAATTAGACTACAATGCGTGCATATTAACATAACAAAGACAATAACATAAACTCGTGAAATAAGCAGAATTTTAAAATTCTAATTTCCCTCTTCTATTTATATTGCTGTGCAAATATGAATAACTTTTTTGACAGAGAAAACGTTTTAAAACATCTTGTCGATTTAAGGGTAAAGCTGTAAAAGAAATATTAGGAGATACATGGCAAGACAGAGAGTGAAATGATAATATTAGGTACATGGCAAGATAGAGAGTGAAAGGTAATATTAAATTGTGAACATTCCATATGTAAATAGGATAATGATATGGGTGAATTGAAAATGGTTTATATATAACTTTCACACCATCTAAGAGAGAAAATTATGTGTTGATGACAGCTGGGTCCCTGTTTGTGCAAGAAGAGTTGGGAATCCACACCAAATTTAGTGAGACCAATGAGATGTAAGAATGAAGATGGGTGGATATTTTAGAAAGTGAAATTACAAGACATGCATGAGTGGGGGAAATTCAAATAGTGAGGGCTGTAAGACCCATTTTTGATGAAATGGGGACAGAGTGTACAATAGTAGCATATTTTTTCTAGGTGGTCTACATGCTTTGCACTTGCAAATTTTGATATGTTCCAAGGTAGCACAGCAATAGTTTCCGAGAAAAAGACGATTTAAATCACAAAGCGTGGCGAAAGCGGACAAATTATTGGTTGTGGTCGTGTCTTTGACAACCGACATTAATTAAATGAAAAAAGGTTCATCAAAGAGATTCATTATTTGAAATGAGTCATCCAAGAAGTAACTGGGCTGAAACAAACTAAGAATTACAATTTTGTATTTTGTCATTGTTTTTTTTTTTTTAAGTCTTATCTTTTGCTCTGTTTCAGGGCTGACCTATAGTGCATGAAGGATGGATTGGCAAACTTGTTTGATTTGCCAACAAAAAACTAGCGAGAAGTTCAACTGCCCCTTGAAGGCCCATGGGCGTCAAGCCAAGTCGCATCCATATAAAAACTTTCTGAATATCGTCAGTGAATGTCGGGGAGTGCGCATGCTACCTGTGACTATTCTCTTTAACGAAAGCATCACAGCAGACGACCTGGTCAATAACAAGGCTCAGTGGCACAGAACTTGTTATGGCAAGTTAAGCAAATGCAAATTAGCACGAGCAAAAGGAAAAAAGGATTTTGAAATAGGACGACCATCTGTTGAAGGTCTGCAAGAAAAGCGACAGAAGCTTCGTTATGCAGTGACAAAGAACAATTGTATGTTTTGTTGAAATTATGACAGCCACCTCCACGAATTTATGACAATGGGTGCTGACCACAAAATCAGACGAATGGCAACTGACCTACAGGATACAGTAGTACTGTCAAGAATTGCTGTTGGAGATGTAGCAGCTGTAGATGGCATGTACCATTTGAACTGTCTCACTGAGTTCCGGAACCGTTATCGCACTTTCTTGAGGTTTCAAAGAAAACAAAAAGATTCTGATGGGAGTCAAATGGAAAAAGAGAAAAAAGAAGCTCTGGACTTTATTGAGTTGATAAGCTGCACAGAGACTTCAGTAGAAGATGGGTTTATCTGCTTCAAGTTTTCTGATTTGCGGTACATGTATGAAGCACGTCTAGCTGCACTTGGAATTCAGAAAGAAGTCAACAAAGTGTGCTTCATAGAAGAAATTCTCCGCTTCTTTCCCACAGCACAAGAACAAAATATTGGATAAAATATAATGCTTATTTTTTATCAAGGAATAAGGCAAATGCTGAAACAAGCCTTCAGTGACTGTGGAAATGCTTTCATTTTGGCGAAAGCTGCCATAGTTATCATTTTCAAGTTTTAAGGATTTCATTTTGATGCAACCTTTCCACCTAATTGCCAAGAAGACTCAATACCATCAACACAGAAAATGCATGTCTCAGTGATGCTGAAAGGACCTACTTTGAAAAATCAAGAAATTTAAGAATCACAGGTTACACTTACAATATGTCAGACAGTAATCTGCAACTGCACAAAAACGGCTAATAACCCTTTGCATCCGTTCAAGTGTCCAACTCCCAAAGACAAAAGCAAACAAGCAGACATGGTTGCAAATTTGAAGACTGATGTCAACCTTTTCTCCACAGTATACATAGTGGCACAACACAGAGGGTCTGATATGGCTTCATTTTTCAGCCACGAAAACCACCCATTAACTCCCTCTTTGTCTGACAGAGGATAACTTCGTCTCGGAAAAAATTCTAATCTGCTTACTGTTTAACAAAGACAGTAGAAGCATCTGCTCTACACTTACTGAACGATGTTCAGCCATATGACAACTCTGAACTGATAGAAGCCTTAGAGGAACTCGATGAGGATGAACAACATCCAGAAATGATAGTCCTTGACGCTCCTCCTAAGCTACTCTCATCTTTGGAGAAAACATATGAGGAAGATCTACACTAGACTTTTGATGAGAAGGTGCTTGACGGCGCACCTGTGGTGCACCTTCTACCTGTTAGTGGCGTGAAGACACTTGAGGACTACTCTGTCGATGCGTTTTTGCCTCATGTGCGGCATCAGCTTTAGACTGCAGACAGGATGACACTGTTTGGAACAGGTATCTCAAAAACAGTATCAAAGGCTCTGCTAGAGAAAAGAGAAGAAAAGGCATGAGAAGGAAGGTGTCCAGCAAAAACAAAATCCCAGGACAGGGAAGGACTTTCTTCATGATGCAGAAAACAAGGAGGAATTCTTTGACTTTCTGTCCAAGAAGATTGAAAGCAGTGAATTTCCTACTGGTAAAAAAGGGGTGGTGACACAAGGAGAAAATGTTGCCATCAGAGTAGGCGACCACATCAAACAAGCCTGCAACCATGAAGAGGCTGGTACCAGAATACTCTTCCATGTGCAAGATGCATTACAGCAAGAATCAAATACTTACTTTGTTCGCACCGTGGACAACAATGTTATTATCATATTGATTGGCAAGTTTTACCACCTGCAAGACATATGGCCAACATTGAGCAGTTATGTTGGGTTTGGCACAGGAAGGAGCTTTTTCTATATTCATATCAACACTCTGGCCCTAACTCTTCGCAAAGAAATGTCAACTACCCTATCAATTTTCCACAGCTTCACAGGCTGCGATGCAGTATCAGCCTTTCTGGAAAGGGGAAAAAGGTGTGCCTGGGAGACTTGAAAATCTTTTCCTGATGTGACCAAGGTCTTCAATGACATCACCAGTCACCCTTTCAAAGAAGTGCACATCAGTGATGGGAACTTCAAACTTCTGGAACGCTTCACTGTACTTATGTACCAGAAGAAAAGTGGACTTGGGACTGTAAATGAGGTTCGCAGGGAAATGTTTTGCCAAAAAAGCAAAACCATGGACACTATTCCTCCCACACAAGGTGCCCTCCTGCAACACACAAAGCGTTGTGTCTGCCGAACTGGAATCTGGACAAGCAATCAATCTCAGCAGCAAATACCAACTCCAGAAAGATGGGGGTTCGAAAATGGACGCCGCCACTACTTGTTAGAGTGCACTTTACCAATTACTTCAGAAGTTTGTAGTGAATTTGCTAAGTGTAGCTGCAAAGCTGCTGCTGGCTGTACTGGAAGATGTTCTTGCAAAAAATCTAAGTGGAGATGTACAGAACTTTGCAAGTGTAACTGCATGAAGAATTAGATGTCAATTTCATATAAACATTTGAATTGATGAAATCAAACGTTTTACAGCAAAGCCATTGCTCACCGGCTGAACATTTGGCCTTTAATCCTTTGTACCATACTTGTTTGAGAGTATAATACTATGCCATCCTAAACTTATGGTGTTGGTGTTTTGAATTTACAGTAATTGCAGTTTTCATGTGTTGATACCACTCTCATATTGTTTTCGGCATCTTGGTTTGATAACAGGACTATAATTTAGTTTAATATTGCACAACAATCATGGTGAAAGATAACATGTGCTTTTTTGTTTAATTACAGATTTACTTACGTTTGCATATAAAAAATAGATTTAGCATTACCCGCTGGCGGAGAGACATTTTAATATAGCAAAATGTATCTCAGTAAGTCAACCATAATCTGCATAGATAAAATATCCTTTTCATTGCATTATACACCATGCTCACTTATGAATATGTTCTTCATTCTCTCTTATTTTATACAGATTCTTTGTAGATAGCCTGTTTGGATTTCTGTGTATTTAATTTGTCAAAATAAGACAAATTGATCAATAAAAATTAACCATTAGTAAGATGAACAAACTTTCTGCTGAGTTTTTGCATCTGTCGCATCATCGTTTCTGATACATGACACGTGAGAACATCAGCTGAGATTGATTTTGTGGATCATGTCAAAAATTGTTGCTACAGGACCTAAAAAACATATCCACAAGGTTTGATACTTTCGTCCACTTTGTCCCCATCATTTTGCTTACAGCCTTCACTAAAACAGTCCTTATACCTTTTAGGCAATGCCAACAGTCTTTTATCAAGTGGGTATAAAAGGATGAATAATGAAATGGTAGAAACATGCATTTCTCTTGATGGAGAAATCGGAAATCACTGCAAATATGTAACCTAATATTATTTTTATTTTTTTCTTTATTCAATGTTCCCGTTGGTAAAACCTATAGAGTAAATAAATTGATCCAATTCTAAAGCATTTTATAATATTTCAATTATTTCCAATATCGTGTATGCTATTTCTTATTTTCCTTATCTAAGCCTTCAGAAAAGTTTGTTAGATGAGGAAAAATATTTATGAACTAGCTTTTAAAAAGATAATTAAATAAATTATACTCAGTTATCGTATTGATTGGAGGAGAATTAAGTGAATTCTATATCAATAGAATTGGAATAATTTCTGGAATATAACCTGAAATAAAAAAAACTACTAGCAAAGAACTGACCCAAACTGCTGCTACTGAAGGAACTACTCAGTGGTTGTGTAGTAGTAGTTGTAGTTGTTGTTGGAGTACCAATAATTGTTGTAGTTGCTGTTATATTGTTGGTAGTTGTTGATGGCCCAGTTGTTGTAGTTGCTGTTATATTGTTGGTAGTTGTTGATGGTCCAGTGTTGGTAGTTGTTGATGGCCCAGTGGTGGTAGTTATTGTTATATTGTTGGTGGTTGTTGATGGTCCAGTAGTGGTAGATGTTGATTGCATTGTTGGTAGTTGTTGATGGTCCAGTGGTTGTAGTTAATGTTATATTGTTGGTAGTTGTTGATGGTCCAGTTGTTGTAGTTGCTGTTATATTATTGGTAGTCGTTGATGGTCCAGTGGTGATAGTTGTTGTTACAGTGTTGGTAGTTGTTGATGGTCCAATTGTTGTAGTTGCTGTTATATTATTAGTAGTTGTTGATGGTCTAATGGTGGTAGTTGTTGATATATTGTTGGTAGTTGTTGATGGTCCAGTGGTTGTAGTTCCTGTTATATTATTGGTAGTTGTTGATGGTCCAGTAGTGGCAGTTGTTGTTATATTATTGGTAGTTGTTGATGGTCCAGTTGTTGTAGTTACTGTTATATTATTGGTAGATGTTGATGGTCCAGTGGTTGTAGTTGGTGTTACACTTGATGTGGTTGGTGTGGCAACTGTTGTTGTTGATGTAATTGTAGGCGTCGCTGCTGTAGTATTAGAAGTACCTGTTGTTGCAGTTGTTGAGGAGGTGGGAGTAGGTGTTGTCGTTGTAGACGATCCAGTAGTAGTTGTTGGTGTTGCAGTTGTTGTAGTAAAGGTTGGACTTGATACACTGATCGATGCACTGGAACTACTTGAACCTATCAATCAAAACGTCATTTCAGAATACCATTTGCATTTACATACTCATTCATAAAGCAATGAGCAGCTAGATATCTGTATTACTTTTTGCTTATGAACTTTCTGTGGTTAACCTGACCAGATCATAATGTTGAGGAGCATAATTGTTTATTGATCCAGATTTCTTAAATGAAGTTGCTTATAGAAAATCAATAAAAGAATAAAGTCCTTCTTTCCCCGTTAATTCCCCGTAAAGATTCCGGTTTTCCTTTACTATCTAGAAAATGTAAATTTTCCTCAGAGACTTTAATGCTTGCATATCTATAATAATAAAAATAAAATTATTTGTATTTTGAAATATGCATTCACCAAATGCATCAGCAATATTATGTTTAGTGAGACAGTTACCAGATATTTCTTTATACTAATAAGTAAGTATTATATTTCTCTCTAAGTCGAGAAATTTTGATGTCTTATTGAACAGTTATGTTTTTTATCAACAGCTGCATATACAAACGTTGTCTTAAATTTTTTTCATGAATTTTACATAAGAATTTGTTACAAATGTCATATATTGATTCTCTGTCTTTTTGTGTGTGACTTCAATGACAAGGATTCAACAATCATAATTCCTTGTGGGGTACTACAGCCGACACGTCGGCACCTAGCTGCACCCACTTTTCTGCCTTTTACTTTATATCCATTATTGCTTCGTTTCTTCCATCTGATATAAAACCACTCCAACTCTCTTTTCACTGTCTTCACAACTAAATGGCTAAAAGTATCACAGAGTTTGGCTTTATATCCTAACATCCATTAAACAATCAAGAAAAATCCCTTTTTGGTTTTTTATACCTGTACAATATTCCCATATTTTCCAAATATATTTAGAGCATCAAGACAGCACTTAAGAGTTTCTTTTCTCTATTAACACACTACCAGTTTTTTGTATGAGTCATCATTTGGAACTTAATGAATGGATAAAAGTAAATGGTCTAGCTGCGTGAAAATTAGACTTAAATGCGTGTACATGAACATGACAAAGACAATGACATAAACTCGTGAAATAAGTAGAAATTGAAAATTCTAATTTTCCCTCTTCTGTCAATATTGCTGTGCAAAAATGAATAATTTTTTTGACAGATACAACATTTTGAAACATCTTGTCGATTTGAGAGTAAAGCTGTAAAAGAAATATTAGGAGATAGGTGGCAAGATAGAGAGTGAAATGATAATATTAGGTAAGTTGTGAACATTCCACTTTAAATGTGATAATGATGTGGGTGAGGTGGAAATGGTTTATAACTAACTTTCACACCATCTAAGAGAGAAAACTATGTGGTGATGAGATCTGGTTCCCTGTTTGTGCAAGAAGAGTTTACAAATCCACAACAAATGTAGTGGAACTAATGAGATGTAAGAATGAAGATGAGAGGATATTTTAGAAAGCGAAATTACAAGGCATACATAAATGGGGGGAAATTCAAACATTCCTTATACCTTTTAGGCAATGAGAACAGTCTTTTAGGAAGTGGGTATAAAAGTATGAATAATAAAATGTTAGAAACATGCACTTCTCTTGATGGAGAAAACGGAAATCACTGGCAAACTTGTAACCTAATATTATTTTCATTTTTTCTTTGTTCTTTACTCAACGTTCCCGTTGGTAAAACCTATAGAATAATTAAACTGATCTACTTCTAAACCCTTTTATGATCTTTCAATTATTTTCCATAATGTATTGTATGCTATTCCTTATTTTCCTTATCTAAACCCTCAGAAAAACTTGTTAGATGAGGAAAAATATTTGTTAACTAGCCTTTAAAAAGATAATTAAATAAATTGTACTCTGTGATCGTATTAATTGGAAGAGAATTATGCAAATTCCATATAAATAAAATAGGAATAATTTTTATAACATAACCTGAAATAAAAAAAAACTACTAGCAAAAACTAACCTAGGCTGCTGCTACTGAAGGAACTACTCAGCGGTTGTGTAGTAGTAGTTGTGGTTGTTGTTGTTGGAGTACCAGTGGTGGTAGTTGTGGTGGTGGGAGTACCTGTTGTTGTAGTTGCTGTTATATTGTTGGTAGTTGTTGATTGACCAGTTGTTGAAGTTGCTGTTATATTGTTGGTAGTTGTTGATGGTCCAATTGTTGTAGTTGCTGTTATATTGTTGGTGGTTGTTGATGGTCCAGTTATTGTACTTACTGTTACATTGCTGGTAGTTGTTGATGGTCCAATGGTTGTAGTTGCTGTTATATTATTAGTAGTTGTTGATGGTCCAGTGGTGGTAGATGTTGATACATTGTTGGTAGTTGTTGATGGTCCAGTGGTTGTAGTTGCTGTTATATTACTGGTAGTTGTTGATGGTCCAGTAGTGGTACTCGTTGTTATATTGTTAGTAGTTGTTGATGGTCCAGTTGTTGTACTTACTGTTACATTGTTGGTAGTTGTTGATGGTCCAGTGGTTGTAGTTGCTGATGTAGTTGTTGATGGTCCAGTGGTGGTAGATGTTGATACATTGTTGGTAGTTGTTGATGGTCCAGTGGTTGTAGTTGCTGTTATATTATTGGTAGTTGTTGATGGTCCAGTTGTTGTAGTTGTTGATACATTGTTGGTAGTTGTTGATTGTCCAGTTGTTGTAGTTGATGTTATATTATTGGTAGTTGTTGATGGTCCAGTGGTGGTAGTTGTTGTTATATTATTGGTAGTTGTTGATGGTCCAGTTGTTGTAGATGCTGTTATATTGTTTGTAGTTGTTGATAGTCCAGTTGTTGTACTTACTGTTACATTGTTGGTAGTTGTTGATGGTCCAGTGGTGGTAGTTGTTATTATATTGTTGGTACTTGTTGATGGTCCAGTTGTTGTAGTTACTGTTATATTGTTGGTAGTTGTTGATGGTCCAGTGGTTGTAGTTGGTGTTACACTTGATGTGGTTGGTGTGGCAACTGTTGTTGTTGATGTACTTATAGGTGTTGCTGCTGTTGTATTAGAAGTACCTGTTGTTGCAGTTGTTGAGGAGGTGAGAGTAGGTGCTGTTGTTGTAGGTGATCCAGTAGTAGTTGTTGGTGTTGCAGTTGTTGTAGTAAAGGTTGGACTTGATACACTGATCGATGCACTGGAACTACTTGAACCTATCAATCAAAACCTCATTTCAGAATACCATTTGCATTTACATACTCATTCATAAAGCAATAAGTAGCGAGGTATCTGTATTACTTTTTGCTTATGACCTTTCGGTGAGTAACCTGATCAGATCATAACATTGAGGAACATAATTGTTTTTGAATCAGATTTCTTAACTAAAGTTACTTATAGAAATTCAGTAAAGGAATAAAGTCCTTCTTTCCTCTTTATGAAAGACAATGGCAAAGATTCAAGTTTTTCCTTTACTATCTAGAAGCAAATTTTCCTCAAAGACTTTAATGCTTGCATATCTATAAAAATGAAAAAAATTACTTGTATTTTGAAATATGCATCCATCAAATGCATCAGCAATATTATATTTAGTGAGACAGACACCTGATGTTTTCTTTATACTAATAAGTGCGTATTATATTTCTCTCCAAAGTCTAGAAATTTTGATGTGTTATTCAACAGTTAAGTTTTTTAGAAACATTGTCCTATTTTTTTTCATTAATTTTCCATAATAGAAGATCCTTCATAAAAATTAATATCACAAACATCATTTAATGATTATCCACTTATTTTTATGTGACTTCAGTGACAAAATTTCAACAACAATAATTCCTTGTGGGTGCTACAGCCGACACGTCGGCCCCTAGCTGCACCCACTTTTCTGCCTTTTACTTTATATCAATCCTTGCTTCGTTTCTTCCATCTGATATAGAACCACTCCAACTCTTTTTCACTGTCTTCACAACTAAATGGCTTAAAGTATCACAGAATTTGGCTTTATATCCTAACATTCATTAATCAATCAAGAAAAATCCCTTGTTGGTTTTCTTATATCTGTACAACATACCCACTTTTTCCAAATATATTTAGAGCATGAAGACTACACTGAAGTATTTCTTTTCTCTATCAATACATTACCAGTTTTTTGCATGAGTCATCGTTGGGAACTTAATGAATGGATAAAAAAAATGGTTTAGCTATATAAAAGTTAGACTACAATGCGTGTCAATTAACGTAACAAAGACAATAACATAAACTTGTGAAATTAGTAGAAATTTAAAATTCTAATTTCCCTCTTCTATCTATATTGTTGTGCAAATATGAATAATGTTTTTGACAGATAAAACATTTTTAACATCTTGTCGATTTGAGAGTAAAGCTGTAAAAATAATATTATGAGACAGATGGCAAGACAGAGATTGAAATGATATTAGGTAAGTTGTGAACATTCCATATGTAAATGGGATAATGATGTGGGTGAAGTGGAAACTGTTCATATATAACTTTCACACCATCTAAGAAAGGAAATTATGTGGAGATGACAGCTGGGTCCCTGTTTGTACAAGAAGAGTTTGAACATCCACACCAAATGTAGCGAGACCAATGAGATGTAAGAATGAAGATGAGTGGATATTTTAGAATATGAAATTACAAGGCATATATGCGTGAGAAAAATTCAAACAGTCCTTATCCCTTTTAGGCAATGACAACTGTCTTTTAGCAAGTGGGTATAAATGGATGCAAAATGAAATTGTAGAAACATGATGGAGAAAACGAAAATCACTTGCTATCTTGCAACTCAACATTATTTTCATTTTTTATTCATTCCTTATTCAATGTTCCCGTTGATAAAGCCTATAGAATAAACAAATTAATTCACTTCTAAACCCTTTTATCATTTTTCAATTATCTTCAATAATATCTTGTATGCTATTTCTCATTTTCCTTATCTAAAACTTAAGAAAAACTTGTTTGATAAGGAAAAATATTTGTTAACTGGCTTTTAAAAGGTAATTAAACAAATTGTATTCTTTTACTATATTAATTGGAAGAGAATTATGTAAATTCTATATAAATAGAATAGGAATAATTTCTGGAATTTAACCTGAAATAAAAAAGTACTGGCAAAGAACTAACCTAGACTGCTGCTACTGAAGGAACTACTCAGCGGTTGTGTAGTGGTAGTTGTAGTTGTTGTTGGAGTACCAGTGGTAGTATTTGTAGTGGTGGGAGTACCTGTTGTTGTAGTTACTGTTATATTGCCGGTAGATGTTGATGGTCCACTGGTGGTAGTTGTTGTTATATTGCTGGTAGTTGTTGTTATATTGCTAGTAGTTGTTGATGGTCCGGTAGTTGTAGTTACTGTTATATTGTTGGTAGTTGTTGATGGTCCAGTGGTGGTAGTTGTTGATGGTCTAGTGGTGGTAGTTGTTGTAATATTGTTGGTAGTTGTTGATGGTCCAGTTGTTGTAGTTACTGTTATATTATTGGTAGTTGTTGATGGTCCAGTTGTCGTAGTTGTTGTTATATTATTGGTAGTCGTTGATGGTGCAGTGGTGGTAGTTGTTGTTACACTGTTGGTAGTTGTTGATGGTCCAGTGGTTGTAGTTGCTGTTATATTATTGGTAGTTGTTGATGGTCCAGTGGTGGTTGTTGTTGATATATTGTTAGTAGTTGTTGATGGTCCAGTTGTTGTAGTTGCTGTTATATTGTTGGTAGTTGATGATGGTCCAGTGGTGGTAGTTGTTGATGGTCTAGTGGTGGTAGTTGTTGTAATATTGTTGGTAGTTGTTGATGGCCCAGTTGTTGTAGTTACTGTTATATTATTGGTAGTTGTTGATGGTCCAGTTGTTGTAGTTGTTGTTATATTATTGGTAGTTGTTGATGGTGTAGTGGTGGTAGTTATTGTTACACTGTTGGTAGTTGTTGATGGTCCAGTGGTTGTAGTTGCTGTTATATTATTGGTAGTTGTTGATGGTCCAGTGGTGGTTGTTGTTGATATATTGTTAGTAGTTGTTGATGGTCCAGTTGTTGTAGTTGCTGTTATATTGCTGGTAGTTGATGATGGTCCTGTTGTTGTAGTTTGTGTTATATTTGATGTGGTTGGTGTGGCAATTGTCGTTGTTGCTGTTGTATTAGAAGTGACTGCCGTTGCAGCTGTTGTTGTTGAAGATATTGTTGTACTTGTAGGTGTTGCTGC
>NC_089743.1:44601476-44713976 GCF_040412425.1 Macrobrachium rosenbergii
TAGTTATACCATCTGGTTAATAATAATAATAATAATAATAATAATAATAATAATAATAATAATAATAATAATAATAATAATAATAATAATAATAATATTATTATTATTATTATTATTATTATTATTATTATTATTATTATTATTATTATTATTATTATTATTATTATTATTAGAGTAGAAAATACTGTTACTTACTTACAAGACCGAACAAGAAATCACATCTTTCAAGTGATGGTAATAAACTTTTTATCATATTAATTAGAAAAATATAAATTTTTTCATAGCTTATATCATCAGTTAGAGAACTGAATAATAGTGTATGTCCGTCACTAAAAAAAAAATAATAGACCTAACAAAGACCAATTCTGTCAAATACAAGTTTAAAAATAAAATCACCTGAAGAATCACTCCCATAGATATTCAAAAACTATATGTAAAAAACAACTGTTGAGACTAACCAAGACTGCTGCTGCTGAATGAAATACTTAATGGTTGAGTGGTTGTAGGTGTTGTTAGTGTACCAGTGGTCGTAGTTTGTGTTGTAGCTGTATTGGTTGTTGTTGCTGTTGTTGTTGGAGTTCCTGGTGTAGTCGATGACGTTGATGCTGTAGTAGTGATTGTAACATTAGTAGATGTACTTGTGGTGGATGTAGGTGTAACACTGGTAGTATTTTGTGTTGCTGTGACATTGGCTGTTGTTGCTGTTGTTGCAGTTCCTGTTGTGGTCGACGACGATTGTGTTGTAGTAGCAGTTGTAACATTAGTAGATGTACCTGTGGTACTTGTTGGGGTACCAGTGCTTGTTGTTACTGTTGTTGGGGTTCCTGTTGTAGTCGACGACGTTTGTGTTGTAGTAGCAGTTGTAACATTAGTAGATGTACCTGTGGTACTTGTTGGGGTACCAGTGCCTGTTGTTGCTGTAGTTGCAGTTCCTGTTGTGGTCGACGACGATTGTGTTGTAGTAGCAGTTGTAACATTAGTAGATGTACCTGTGGTACTTGTTGGGGTACCAGTGCTTGTTGTTACTGTTGTTGGGGTTCCTGTTGTAGTCGACGACTTTAGTGTTGTAGTAGCAGTTGTAACATTAGTAGATGTACCTGTGGTACTTGTTGGGGTACCAGTGCTTGTTGTTGCTGTTGTTGGGGTTCCTGTTGTAGTCGACGACGATTGTGTTGTAGTAGCAGTTGTAACATTAGTAGATGTACCTGTGGTACTTGTTGGGGTACCAGTGCTTGTTGTTACTGTTGTTGGGGTTCCTGTTGTAGTCGACGACGATTGTGTTGTAGTAGCAGTTGTAACATTAGCAGATGTACCTGTGGTACTTGTTGGGGTACCAGTGCTTGTTGTTACTGTTGTTGGGGTTCCTGTTGTAGTCGACGACGATTGTGTTGTTGTACTTGGTGTACCAGAAGTGGTTGTGCCTGTGGTGGTAGTTGTCGATCCTGTAGTTGTAGGTGGCGTGACTATTGTTGTTGTTGAAGAGACAGTAGTATTTGTTGGTGTGGCTGTTGTTGTAGTACCAGTTACATTTGTGGGTGTGGTAGTTGTGGGTGTACCTGTCACCGCTGTAGACGATGCAGTAGAAGTTGTTGGTGTTATTACTGTAGTTGTTGGCGTCACAGTTGTAGTTGATATGGATAAACTCGACTGGCTTAGACTGCTGCTTGAACCACTGGAACTGCTTGAGCCTATGAATCAAACCCACTTTTCAATAACAATATCATATCTGATAGCTTTAGACTCTTTCTTGAACTAATTACAGGCTATCATCTGCAAAAACTCTCTAATGAACTGATAAATCATTCATTTCGAAAAACCTTCTAACGAGCTGACAACCCTATAAAAACTGTCTCCACAAATGTATATTATTTTCACATTTATCTGGAAGAATACACACGTATATACTGTAGATGTAGGGTCAAGTGATGGATCTTTCTTAGATAGTGACCCCCAAGGGTTTTCGTGGGTCGATATCTAGCTAGAACTAACATTTCTTGGGGGCCATTATCTTTATAATTTTTACAGTCTTTTGTTTAAATTTTTACGGCAATCCCCAACGGGCTTGTACTAAACATGCCGCAAAGGTGGATACATGCCGGATTAAAACCCTTCGGGGTCACCATCTTGGAAAGATCCAAAGTAATTTTTGAGAAAACCCGCTACTTTTATCTTCTGTTACTCACATTCTAAATTACTAGAAATAAAAGGATATACTTTAATGTATCAGTTCTGCAGGAATTTAAATATTTTTTACTATATTAGAGAAAGCAATAATTCTGATTTGGTTAATGAGTACAATTAAAATCATATGAACTGTATTAACAGACAAAGGAAAAGCCTTCTATGTGTGGCTCTTTTAAACAGGAAAATAAATAAAATTTAATTTTAAGAAAAGGAAGTATGATCCTTGGAAATGTATAAGTCTGCACTGCTTTGCATAAGACAGACTTGAATACTGGACAGGATTTAGAATAATAAAAAAAAAATCTTACACAATATAATGTGCAAATTTCAAACGAATTCCTTTTTTTTAAAGTATAGATACAATTCTAATGTTTCCCATATCCTCTGAACGTATTTGCATAAACATTTACCCTTAGACATTTCTTTTTCCAAACATTGTTCACTATTTTATATATTGCGGAAGATTCTTTCTGTTCACTGAAGAAATTTACTATACTATGAATAAAAATTGCATTGCTAAGCTCTCTCTCTCTCTCTCTCTCTCTCTCTCTCTCTCTCTCTCTCTCTCTCTTTTTGTGTGCCTTTCACAAACCTCCTTTAGCAAACACTAAGAGGACAAGAAAATCATACCATAATGCACGAAGATATAAACGTAAAGACAAAATTAAAATAATTGTTAAAATTATAATAACGATATTAGTAATAATGATGAAGATTCTGAAGCTCAATCTGCTTCAATACACACGAGAGTAAAGTTAACCATTTTCTTCCAAGCTAACTTTTCATCCATTTCTTAAACACACTTGAACCCCATGAGTTTTAAATGGTCTATTTTCCTCATCGAGAGAGGAAACTCAAACGAATTATAAATATTTTAAAGGCTATAATGCTTTATATCAGGATCCTCCGTGATCTACTGACAATTTGACGCATTCGATTTGTTTTAGTTATGATTTGTGCTTATCGCTCATGTAGATGCAATCTGACGCCTTCGC
This sequence comes from Macrobrachium rosenbergii, assembly GCF_040412425.1. Lineage (NCBI taxonomy): Eukaryota > Metazoa > Arthropoda > Malacostraca > Decapoda > Palaemonidae > Macrobrachium > Macrobrachium rosenbergii. Next base: position 44,604,656 of record NC_089743.1, read on the forward strand.
CAGCTGATAGCACTGCTCACTTAAAGAATATTTTCTCATTCTAAATTTTGCTAAGGCACCTTAAGATAAATCACATAAGAGCTTGGATATAAATAACATAAGACTAATGATGCACTGAAACAAACCAGACCTCCGTGACTCACAGACAGGATCAATGCTCACCCCTTAGCACCACTGCCAACAAACAAAATGGGTCAGGTTGCCAGTAGATCAAGGAGAAATCTGATATGAGATAAAGTGTCTAAATTATTTTCGTTCATTTTCATTCTTTTTACTATTGTCACAGCAGTCATCATAAAAGTTTTAGATTTCACTGAATTTTTACAGGCTCATGATTGAAACAAAGAAAAACGACTTTTTTTATCCTCTGCCCCTACATAGGCTCCAGTGTTCACATTCACGTAATTTACGCAATTTCCATCATTCTTGCTTCTGTAAACACTGAATCCGAATGGGAAATATAAAGGAATACTCTTTCCTTTCCAATCATACCTTGTTGTAGTGAGTTCACCATACCTTTGGTACTTTCGGTAATCACAACTTTACTTGGACCTAACATGCAGACGCAAATCCTACATGCAAAAGTAAAAGTTTCTTTACATTTTCTTTTTTTCAGAATAATTTCCTAGATATTTAGCCATGCCCTAAGAAAAGGTGAGTCATGCATGTATCTACCAAAACTCCTTTCTGTACAATAAAAGTCTTCTAAGTAATCGAGTTGTAAATTTTATAGAAAATATAGATGTTCATGTTCTTAAATATATAAACTAGATCATGTACACTTTACAAAAATAAAACCATAGGAATGCCAAAACCGAGAAGTGAAACTAAGCACTTTAACAACTTCTAACACTGACCAAGACTGCTACTGCTGAATGAAATACTTGGTGGTTGAGTGGTTGTAGGTGTTGTTGGTGCACCAGTGGCAGTAGTTTGTGTTGCAGCTGTATTGGACGTTGTTGCTGTTGGAGTTCCTGGTGTAGTCGATGACGTTGATGTTGCAGTAGTGATCGTAACATTAGTAGATGTACCTGTGGTGGATGTAGGTGTAACACTGGTAGTATTTTGTGTTGCTGTGACATTGGCTGTTGTTGCTGTTGTTGCAGTTCCTGTTGTAGACGACGACGATTGTGTTGTAGTAGCAGTTGTAACATTAGTAGATGTACCCGTGGTACTTGTTGGGGTACCAGTGCTTGTTGTTGCTGTTGTTGGGGTTCCTGTTGTAGTCGACGACGGTTGTGTTGTAGTAGCAGTTGTAACATTAGTAGATGTACCTGTGGTACTTGTTGGGGTACCAGTGCTTGTTGTTACTGTTGTTGGGGTTCCTGTTGTAGTTGACGACGATTGTGTTGTAGTAGCAGTTGTAGCATTAGTAGATGTACCCGTGGTACTTGTTGGGGTACCAGTGCTTGCTGTTACTGTTGTTGGGGTTCCTGTTGTAGTCGACGACGATTGTGTTGTAGTAGCAGTTGCAGCATTAGTAGATGTACCTGCGGTACTTGTTGGGGTACCAGTGCTTGTTGTTACTGTTGTTCGGGTTCCTGTTGTAGTCGACGATGATTGTGTTGTAATACTTGATGTAACAGTAGTGGTTGTACGTGTGGTGGTAGTTGACGATCCTGTAGTTGTAGTTGGTGTTACGGATGTTGTGGTTGGCGTGACAGCTGCTGTTGAAGAGATTGTAGTACTTGTTGGTGTGGCTGTTGTTGTAGTAACTGTTAAGTTAGTTGGTGTGGTAGTTGTGGGTGTACCTGTCGCATTTGTAGATGATGCAGTAGATGTTGTTGGTGTTATCATTGTAGCTGTTGGTGTCGCAGTAGTAGCTGATAAAGATAAACTTGACTGGCTAAGACTGCTGCTTGAACCACTGGAACTGCTTGAGCCTATCAATTAAACCCGCTATTCAACGACTTTATCATAACTTATAACCTTAAACTCTTTCTTGCACTCATAAGATAATTATATCTTCTACGAAAACTGCCAAAATAATTAATAAATTATTCATTTCGAAAAAAAAGTCAAAACGAGGGTAGTAAGCCATGCAAACCTCTTTGACAATTATGTATTATTTTCATATGTATCAGGGAGAAGACACTGATGTAAATATAGGGTCAAGCGATTTTTGGAGAAAACAGTTACTGTTTTTCTGTGTATTTCACACTCTAATTTACCAATAATTAAAAGATATAGTTTATTATTCCAGATTTCTAGAATTCTTTACCATATAAAAGAAAACAATGATTTTTATTCACTAATTGATGCAACTGAATCAGTATTCTTAATGATATTAGCAGACCAAGGATCTTTCAAATAGATGAAATAAAAAATAAAATTAAGTTAATAATAATGAAAAAGGCATTATGGTTTTTGGAAATGCCATGTGTATAATGGTTCACAGAAACAAGGAATTAAATACGGACAGAATTTAGAAGTCATGTAGTTACACACCATCTATAATGAACAGTCTCTGTACAAAATTATGTGCCAGTTTCAAACGAAATCCTTTTTTCTAATGCGAGGATACAGTTCTAATCTCCCCAGTACTCTCTAAACCTCCACATTTAATCATTTTACTCAGCATTTTCCCTTAGATTTTTCTTGTTCCAAACATTGCTCATTATTACAAATAATATTATGGAAGATTGTCTTCGTTAACTGAAGACATGACAACAATGATATTTAAAAAGATATTATTACATTCTCTCTCTCTCTCTCTCTCTCTCTCTCTCTCTCTCTCTCTCTCTCTCTCTCTCTCTCTCTCTCTCTCATGTTTCATGAACATCCAGCAAGACAATGAGAAGATCATACCATCATCCACGAAGATATAAATGTATTATATCTTCATGGATGATGGCATGATGTAAAATTATATTACCATATACACGATTAAAAATATTTCTGATTCAATGTATGCCTGTATTTAAAATGATATGCTGAATAGTTTTGTGCTGAGGAAAAACCCGGCATCTTTTAAGAGGAAAAATACGAAAAAGAAAATAATAATAATAATAATAATAATAATAATAATAATAATAATAATAATAATAATAAAAAAAAAAAAAGCTATTAAGATATTTTAAATTCCCATGAGTATACAGTACAATGCTTTACTTAGAATGACGAATTCGTTTGCAATATTTATTCATTATATAGAGATAACAAACGAATTCGTCATTTTAATGCAATATGTTTCCATTCTCTCCCATATTCTCAAACCTAATATGACCATTTTTCCTTTCGACATTTCTTCTCCCACCTTTACTTAATTTTTATAAGTATTAAATAATATGGAAGATTATCTCAGTTCACTGAAGACATTCAGAAAACTTATACACTTATTGTACTATAAAAATTCCAGTGAAAGAAGTTTAGATTCCACGCCTTACTTGAATATCTTACTTTGGTACCTGGCAACCAGGTCAATGATTGGTATTTTTTGAAATCTCAGGGATGAGGAATTGTCTTGGCTCTAGGAATCTTGGAAATACAAAAGAAAATTTATAAATAGAGTATGGGAGTTCTCTCTCTCTCTCTCTCTCTCTCTCTCTCTCTCTCTCTCTCTCTCTCTCTCTCTCTCTCTCTCTCTCTCATACACATGCAATTCCTTAGCAACCAGAAAGAGTACAGGAAAATCATATCATCATGCACGAAGATAAAAACGTACAAGAAAATAAATAATGATCAATAAAGACGATGGCAAAAGTGACACCTTTTTTTTTTTTTTGAGGAGTAGCGAGTACTATATCTTGATATAATATTTAGAATATACTTCTACCCCTTCAGCTTTTTCCATGGTCAGCTCTTCTCATCGAGAGAAGGACAAAACTAAATCTAAATATTTTACAGGGAATAATGCTTTATGTCAGGATACAAAAACATTGAATGATAATTTGGCCCATTTAGTTTGTTGTAGTTATAGTGCTTACTTTCTGTACTGACTCCAAAGAGGAAATTCTCGAAAAAATTTTTGCCTTTCCACACTAAATTACATCCAAAGCACGTTAGGCTATAGTGACATCACCACACATTTGGTTCTGTGGGTAATGACAACTTAACCTTTACCTAAAATATGCAAGCCAAAGTGTAAAAGTAAAAGACTTTAGAGAATATTATTTATGCTACCCTATGCTAAATTCTATTCTGTATGCTAAAAGTAATGAGAGTTGTAAATATTACATATAATAAAAACGTTTTTCTTCTTTAACATATAAAGTATGTAACAAAATCTTTATTTCAATAAGACGACATATCATCTCAATTTACAGAGGAGAAACAACGCACCACAAACAACTGGCAAAACTAACCAAAACTGCTGCTGCTGAACGAAATACTTGTTGGTTGTGTGGTTGTAGGTGTTGGCGTACCAGTGGTAGTAGTTTGTGTTGTAGTGATACTGAACGTTGTTGCTGTTGTTGGGGTTCCTGTTGTAGTCGACGAAGATTGTGTTGTAGTTGCAGTTGTACCATTAGTAGATGTACCTGTGGTAGTTGTAGGCATACCAGTGGTTTTTGTTGCGGTTCCTGTTGAAGTCGACGAAGATTGCGTTGTTGTTGCGATTGTAACATTAGTAGAATTGCCTGTGGTAGTTGTAAGTGTGCCAGTGGTTGTTGTTCCTGTTGTTGGGGTTCCTGTTGTAGTCGATAAGGTTTGCATTGTGGTAGTTGGTGTAGCAGTTGTAGTTGCACCTGTACTAGTAGTAGTGGATGATCCTGTAGTTGCAGTTGGTCTTGCAGATGTTGTGTTTGGTGTGACTGCTGTTGTTGTTGAAGAGACTGTAGTACTTGTTGGTGTGGCTGTTGTTGTAGTAACTGTTGAATTGGTGGGTGTGGTAGTTGTGGGTGTACCTGTCGCCGTTGTAGATGATGCAGTAGAAGTTGTTGGTGTTATTATTGTAGTTGTTGGTGTTGCTACTGTAGTAGATAAACTTGATAGACTCAGACTGCTGCTTGAACTGCTGCTGGAACTACTCGAGCCTAAGAATCAAACCCTCCTTTCAGTAATTATATCATATCTTATTTTTGACCCTCTGTCTTGCACTTATATTACCAGAAACATCTAAACTATTGATATTTTTTTTCTTTTAAGATTCCCAAATTAGATGACTGTGCAGTAGAATAGAAATGATCATTGTTTTTAAATGTACCTGGGAGAAGGGATTAATACAGATGTACGATCAAGTGATATTTTATAAATATACAAAATCTTGTATCATGAATGTTTCACATTCTATAATACCAGAACTGCAAGGTTCCTTAGCTTAATACATCAGGTCTGCGGAATTAATTGCCATGTAAATTGAAAAAATTATTCTGGTTCACCATATATCTCCAATTAAGATGATCATTTGAAAATTACTAACATATCAACAACAAAAAACTTATGCATGTAGATCTTTTAAATGGAATAATACGGCCAAATCAAATAATGTTAATAAAAGCCTTAAAAGACCCTTGGAATTTCCATGTTTATAGCATGCCTTACATATAATCTAAGGACTTGTTGCTCGACAAGGTTTACAAATACAATAGGTACACTCCATCTATAGAAGAACATTGTTAATACACCATTATATGCTACTACCAAGCGAATTCCTTATTTGATTATCAAGATATAGTTCTCCCTTTTCATATTCTCCAAAACTAATTGTACATATACTCTTACCTAAGACTTTTCTTTTTCATAAACACTGTTCATTTTTATAAATATTACGGAAGAGCCTTCCTGTTCACTGTACATGGTTAGAACGCCCCCTCTCTCTCTCTCTCTCTCTCTCTCTCTCTCTCTCTCTCTCTCTTCCATTAGCAATGGGCAAAGGGACGGGAAAATCATATCTTCATACACGAAAACATAAAAATACAAAAAATACACCAAATAAATTATTAAAATAATAATTCATATGCCATAAACAATAATGAGGTCCACGAAGTTAAATCAGCCTTAATAAAGACGAAGGTAAAGCATCCCTTCTCCTACGTGCAATAATTTGATGTATTACTTAATATATGGGTGTTTCTGTAAGCATTAAAACCAAATGGGAGATAGTAAAAAAATTCTTCCCTTCCCAGCCCACATTACCATCCAAGCATGTTAGATTAAAGTGAGATCGCCAAACCTTAGGTATTGTGGATATTGGCTAGTTCACTTTGACCTAACATACAGAATCGAACCCAAGATACAAAAGTAATTTCATTTCATATATTTCTCCTTTGATTTCAATGAATTACTAAGTAGCCATTCCTTCAGAAAGGACAAGTCATGCTTGTATCTACCAAAGCCCACTACAGCATGATAAAAGTCTTAGAAGTATGAGAATCGTTAATATTACGGAGGAGAAAGACTTTTTGTTCACTAATACCTATTTATATTATAGAATCTTTATCTTAATAATACGACACTAACAATCCTAATTTAAAGAAGAAAAACAAAGAACCACAACCAACTTCTAAGACTAACCAAGACTACTGCTGCTGAACGAAATAATAGATGGTTGTGTGGTTGTATGGGTTGTTGGTGTACCAGTGGTAGTAGTTTGTGTTGTAGTAATATTGGAAGGTATTGTTGTAGTTGGGGTTCCTGTTGTGGTCGACGAAGATTGCATTGTAGTTACGGTTGTACCATTAGTAGATGTACCTGTGGTACTTGTGGATGTACCAGTGGTTGTTATTCCAGTTCCTGTTGTAGTCGACGAAGATTGCGTTGTAGTTGCAGTTGTACCATTTTTAGATGTACCTGTGGTACTTGTAGGCATACCAGTGGTTGTTGTTGCAGTTCCTGTTGTAGTTGACGAAGATTGCGTTATAGTTGTGGTTGTAAAATTAGTAGATGTACCTATGGTACTTGTAGATGTACCAGTGGTTGTTGTTCCAGTACCTGTTGTAGTTGACGAGGATTGCGTTGTATTCGTGGTTGTACCATTAGTAGATGTACCTGTGGTAGCTGTAGGTGTACCAGTGGTTGTTGTTGCAGTTCCTGTTGTAGTCGGCGAGGATTGCGTTGTAGTTGCGGTTATACCATTAGTAGATGTACCTGTGGTACTTGTAGGTGTACCAGTGGATGTTGTTCCAGTACCTGTTGTAGTCGGCGAGGATTGCGTTGTAGTTGCGGTTATACCATTAGTAGATGTACCTGTGGTACTTGTAGGTGTACCAGTGGATGTTGTTCCAGTACCTGTTGTAGTTGACGAGGATTGCGTTGTATTTGTGGTTGTACCATTAGTAGATGTACCTGTGGTACTTGTAGGAGTACCCGTGGTTGTTGTTGCAGTTCCTGTTGTAGTCGAGGATTGCGTTGTAGTTATATTTGTACCATTAGTAGATGTACCTGTGGTAGTTGTAGGCGTACCTGTAGTTGTTGTTGCAGTTCCTGTTGTAATCGAGAAAGATTGTGTTGTAGTTGCAGTTGTACCATTAGTTGGTGTACCTGTGCTAGTTGTAGGTGTACCAGTGGACGTTGTTGTATTTCCTGCTGTGGTCAAGGAAGACTGCATTGTAGTTGTGGTTGTACCATTAGATGTACCTATTGTACTTGCAGGCGTACCACTGGTTGTCGTTGCAGTTCCTGTTGTAGTCGACGAAGATTGTGTTGTAGTTGCGGTTGTACCATTAGTAGGTGGACCTGTGGTAGTTGTAGGGGTACCAGTGGTTGTTGTTGTTGCTGTTGGAGTTCCAGTAGTAGTTGGTGTACCAGTAGTTGTACCAGTGGTATTTGTAAACAAACCTGTAGTTGTAGTTGGTTTTATAGATGTTGTGTTTGGTGTGACTACTGTTGTTGTTGTTGTTGTTGTTGTTGTGGAAGAGACTACAGAACTTGTTGGTGTGGCTGTTGTTGTAGTAACTGTTGAATTTGTGGGTGTGGTAGTCGTGGGTATACCTATCGCCGTTGTAGATGATGCATTAGAAGTTGTTGGTGTTATTGTTGTAGTTGTTGGTGTTGCTGCAGTAGTTGATAAACTTGATAGGCTTAGACTGCTGCTTGAACTGCTGCTGGAACTACTCGAGCCTAAGAATCAAATCCTCCTTTCAATAATTATATCATATCTTATTTTTTTACCCTCTGTTTTGCAATTATATTACCAGAATTATCAAACTATTTGATAATTTTTTCCTAACAACGAATTCCTTATTTGAATGCCAAGACATAGTTTTACCCTTTTCATATTCTCCAAAACTAATTGTACATATATACTCTTCCCTTAGACTTTTCTTTTTCATAAACACTGTTCATTTTTATAAATATTATGGAAGAGCTTCCCTGTTCACTGTGCATATTTAGAACGCCTCTCTCTCTCTCTCTCTCTCTCTCTCTCTCTCTCTCTCTCTCTCTCTCTCTCTCTCTCTCTCTCTCTCTCTCTCTCTCTCTCTCTCGTTCCATTAGGAATGGGTAAATGGACGGGAAAATCATCTCTTCATACACGAAAACATAAAAATACAAAAAATACAAAAAAGAAATTATAAAATGATAATAGATATGCCATAAACAATAATGAGGCCCATGAAGTTCAGTCAGCCTCACTTAAGACGGTGGTAAGGCATTCCTTCTCCTACGTGCACTAATTTCATATGTTACTTAGTATATGGGTATTTCTTTAAGCATTAAATCCAGATGCGAGTTATTAAAAAAATTCTTCCCTTCCCAGCCCACATTACCAACCAAGCATGTTAGATTAAAGTGAGATAGCCAAACCTTAGGTATTGTGGATATTGGCTATCTCACTTTGACCTAACATACAGAATCGAACCCAAGATACAAATGTAAGTACATTTCAATGATTCAGTGAGTAGCCATGCATTAAGAAAGGACAAGTCATGCTTGTATCTAACAAAGCCCACTACATTGTGATAAAAGTCTTAGAATTATGAGAATCGTAAATATTACGGAGGAGAAAGACTTTTTGTTCACTAATACCTACAGTATTTATGTCAGAGAATCTTTAACTTGATAATACGACCATAACAATCCTAATTCAAAGAAGAGAAACAAAGAACCACAATCAACTTCCAAGACTAACCAAGACTACTACTGCTGAACGAAATACTCGATGGTTGTGTGGTTGTAGTGGTTGTTGGTGTACCAGTGATGGTAGTTTGTGTTGTAGTTATATTGGAAGTTGTTGTTGTAGTTGGGGTTCCTGTTGTTGTCGACGAAGACTGCGTTGTAGTTGCGCTTGTACCATTAGTAGATGTACCTGTGGTAGTTGTAGGTGTACCAGTGGTTGTTGTTGCAGTTCCTGTTGTAGCAGACGAAGATTGCGTTGTATTTGTGGCTGTACCATTAGTAGATGTACCTGTGGTACTTGTAGGTGTACCAGTGGTTGTTGTTGCAGTTCCTGTTGTAGTAGGCGAGGACTGTGTTGTAGTTGCGGTTGTACCATTAGTAGATGAACTTATGGTAGTTATGGATGTACCACTGTTTGTTGTTGCAGTTCCTGTTGTAGTCGGCGAGGATTGCGTTGTAATTACGGTTGTACCATTAGTAGATGAACCTGTGGTAGTTGTAGGTGTGCCGATGGTTGTTGTTGCAGTTCCTGTTGTAGTCAGCGAGGATTGTGTTGTAGTTGCGGTTGTACCATTAGTAGATGAACCTGTGGTAGTTATAGGTGTACCAGTGGTTGTTGTTGCAGTTCCTGTTGTAGTCGACGAAGTCTGCGTTGTAGTTGCAGTTGTACCATTGGTAGATATACCTGTGGTACTTGTAAGTGTACCAGTTGTTGTTGTTGTAGTTCCTGTTGTAGTCAATGAAGATTGTGCTGTAGTTGTGGTTGTACCATTAGTAGATGGACCTGTGGTAGTTGTAGGTGTACCGGTGGTTGTTGTTCCAGTTCCTGTTGTAGTCGATGAAGACTGAATTGTAGTTGCACTTGTACCATTAGTAGATGTACCTGTGGTTGTTGTAGGTGTACCGATGGTTGTTGTTGCAGTTCCTGTTGTAGTAGACGAGGATTGCGTTGTAGTTGCGGTTGTACCATTAGTAGATGTACCTGTGGTAGTTGTGGGCGTACCAGTGGTGGTTGTTCCAGTTCCCGTTGTAGTCGACGAAGATTGCGTTGTGGTTGTGGTTGTACCATTAGTAGATGTACCTGTGGTAGTTGTAGGCGTACCAGTGGTTGTTGTTCCAGTTCCCGTTGTAGTCGACGAAGATTGCGTTGTGGTTGTGGTTGTACCATTAGTAGATGTACCTGTGGTAGTTGTAGGCGTACCAGTTGTTGTTGTTGCAGTTCCTGTTGTAGTTGACGAAGATTGAGTTGTAGTTGCGGTTGTAGCATTAGTAGATGTACCTGTCGTAGTTATGGGCATACCAGTGGTTGTTGTTGCTGTTGTTGGATTTCCAGTAGTAGTCGATGACGGTTGAGTTGTAGTAGTTGTTGTAACAGTAGTAGTTGTACCTGTGGTAGTTGTTGACAATCCTGTAGTTGTATTTGGTGCTATAGATGTTGTGGTTTGTGTGACTGCTGTTGTTGTTGTTGAAGAGACTGTAGTACTTGTTGGTGTGGCTGTTGTTGTAGTAGCTGTTGAATTTGTGGATGTGGTAGTTGTGGGTGTGCCTGTCGCCGTTGTAGACGATGCAGTAGAAGTTGTTGGTATTATTGTTGTAGTTGTTGGTGTTGCTACAGTAGTTGATAAACTTGATGGGCTTAGACTGCTGCTTGAACTGCTGCTGGAACTACTCGAGCCTAAGAATCAAACCCTCCTTTCATTAACTATATCATATCTTATTTTTTGACCCTCTGTCTTGCATTTATATTACCAGAAATATCTAAACAATTTGTCTTTTTTCTTTTAAGGTTCCCAAATTAAATGACTGAGTAGTAGAAGAGACAGTAATTGTAGTTTTTAAATGTATCTGAGAGAAGTGACTAATACAGATGTACGATCAAGTGATATCTTATAAATATAAAAAAAACTTGTATCCTCTATGTTTCACATTCTATGAGACCAGAACTGAAAGGTTGCAGAGCTTAACACATCAGGTATGTGGAATTAATTACCATATAAATGGAACAAATTATTCTTATCCACCATACATTTGAAATTAAAATTATCATTTGCCAATTACTACACCTTTTAAATGGAATAATGAGCCAAAACCAAATAATGTTAATAATAAAAGCCTTCTAATATCATTAGAATTCCATGTTTGTATCATACCTTACATAGAATCTAAGGACTTGTAACTCGACAAGGTTTAGAAATGCAATACGTACACTCCGTCTATAGAAGAAAAATCTTTATACACCATTACATACCAATAACAAGCAAATTCCTTATATCATTGTCAAGGCATTGTTCCAGCCTTTCCCATATTCTCCAAAACTAATTGTACAAATACTTTTCCCTTATAATTTTCTTTTCCATAACACTGTTAATTTTTATAAATATTACAGAAGAGCCTCCCTGTTCACTGTGCTTATTTAGAACGCCTCTCTCTCTCTCTCTCTCTCTCTCTCTCTCTCTCTCTCTCTCTCTCTCTCTCTCTCTCTCTCTCTCTCTCTCTCTCGTTCCATTAGGAATGGGTAAATGGACGGGAAAATCATCTCTTCATACAAGAAAACATAAAAATACAAAAAAATACAAAAAAGAAATTATTAAAATAATAATAGATATGCCATAAACAATAATGAGGTCCATGAAGTTCAATCAGCCTCAACAAAGACGACGGTAAGGCATTCCTTCTCTTACGTGCAATAATTTGACGTATTACTTGGTATATGGGTGTTTCTGTAAGCATTAAAGCCAAACGGGAGGTATTAAAAAAATTCTTCCCTTCCCAGCCAGATTACCAACCAAGTATGTTAGATTAGTGAGATCGCCACACCTTAGGTACTGTGGGTATTGGCTAGTTCACTTCGACCTAACATATAGAATTGAACCCAATATGCAAAAGTAAGTTCATTTCATATATTTCTCCATTGGATTATTGACTCAATGAGTAACCGTGCCGTAAGAAAGGACAAGTCATTCTTTCATCTACCAAAGCCAACTACAGTAAGGTGAAAGACTGTGAAGCATGAGAATCGTAAATATTACAGATAACAAAGAAGGATTTGTTCACTAATAACTCATGAGGTCACAGAATCTTTATCCTAGTAATGCGACCAAAACAATCCTAATTTAAAGAGGAGAAACAGAACCACAAACAACTTCACAGACTAACCAAGACTGCTGCTGCTGAATGAAATACTCGTTGGTTGTGTGGTTGTAGGGGTTGTTGGTGTACCAGTGGTGGTAGTTTGTGTTGTAGTTATATTGGATGTTGTTGTTGTTGCTGGGGTTCCTGTTGTAGTCGACGAAGATTGCGTTGAAGTTGCAGTTGTACCATTAGTAGATGAACCTGTGGTAGTTGTAGGTGTACCAGTGGTGGTTGTTGCAGTTCCCGTTGTAGACGAAGATTGTGTTGTTGTTGCGATTGTACCATTAGCAGATGTACCTGTGGTAGTTGTAGGTGTACCAGTGGTTGTTATTGTAGTTCCTGTTTTAGTCGACGAAGTTTGCGTTGTAGTTGCAGTTGTACCATTAGTAGATGCACCTGTGGTAGTTGTAGGTGTACCAGTGATTGTTGTTGCAGTTCCTGTTGTAGTCGACGAAGTTTGCGTTGTAGTTGCAGTTGTACCATTAGTAGATGCACCTGTGGTAGTTGTAGGTGTACCAGTGGTTGTTGTTGCAGTTCCTGTTGAAGTCGACGAAGTTTGCGTTGTAGTTGCAGTTGTACCATTAGTAGATGCACCTGTGGTAGTTGTAGGTGTACCAGTGGTTGTTGTTGCAGTTCCTATTGTAGTCGACGAAGTTTGCGTTGTAGTTGCAGTTGTACCATTAGTAGATGCACCTGTGGTAGTTGTAGGTGTACCAGTGGTTGTTGTTGCAGTTCCTGTTGTAGTCGACGAAGTTTGCGTTGTAGTTGCAGTTGTACCATTAGTAGATGTACCTGTGGTACTTGTGGATGTACCAGTGGTTGTTATTGCAGTTCCTGTTGTAGTCGACGAAGATTGCGTTGTAGTTGCAGTTGTACCATTAGTAGATGTACCTGTGGTACTTGTAGGCATACCAGTGGTTGTTGTTGCAGTTCCTGTTGTAGTCGACGAAGATTGCGTTATAGTTGTGGTTGTAAAATTAGTAGATGTACCTATGGTACTTGTAGATGTACCGGTGGTTGTTGTTGCAGTTCCTGTTGTAGTCGACGAAGTTTGCGTTGTAGTTGTGGTTGTACCATTAGTAGATGCACCTGTGGTAGTTGTAGGTGTACCAGTGGTTGTTGTTGCAGTTCCTGTTGTAGTCGACGAAGTTTGCGTTGTAGTTGTGGTTGTACCATTAGTAGATGCACCTGTGGTAGTTGTAGGTGTACCAGTGGTTGTTGTTGCAGTTCCTGTTGTAGTCGACGAAGTTTGCGTTGTAGTTGCAGTTGTACCATTAGTAGATGAACCTGTGGTAGTTATTGGTGTACCAGTGGTTGTTGTTGCAGTTCCTGTTGAAGTCGACGAAGTTTGCGTTGTAGTTGCAGTTGTACCATTAGTAGATGCACCTGTGGTAGTTGTAGGTGTACCAGTGGTTGTTGTTGCAGTTCCTGTTGAAGTCGACGAAGTTTGCGTTGTAGTTGCAGTTGTACCATTAGTAGATGCACCTGTGGTAGTTGTAGGTGTACCAGTGGTTGTTGTTGCAGTTCCTGTTGAAGTCGACGAAGTTTGCGTTGTAGTTGCAGTTGTACCATTAGTAGATGCACCTGTGGTAGTTGTAGGTGTACCAGTGGTTGTTGTTGCAGTTCCTGTTGAAGTCGACGAAGTTTGCGTTGTAGTTGCAGTTGTACCATTAGTAGATGCACCTGTGGTAGTTGTAGGTGTACCAGTGGTTGTTGTTGCAGTTCCTGTTGAAGTCGACGAAGTTTGCAATGTAGTTGCAGTTGTACCACTAGAAGATGTACCTGTGGTAGTTGTAGGTGTACCGATGGTTGTTGTTGCAGTTCCTGTTGCAGTCGACGAAGATTGTGTTGTAGTTGCAGTTGTACCATTAGTAGATGTACCTGTGGTAGTTGTAGGTGTACCAGTGGTTGTTGTTCCAGTTCCCGTTGTAGTCGACGAGGATTGCGTTGTAGTTGCGATTGTACCATTACTAGATGTACCTGTGGTAGTTGTAGGTGTACCAGTGGTTGCTGTTGCAGTTCCCGTTGTAGTCAACGAAGATTGCGTTGTAGTTGCGGTTGTACCATTAGTAGATGTACCTGTGGTAGTTGCAGGTGTGCCAGTGGTAGTTGTTCCAGTTCCTGTTGTAGTCGACGAAGATTGAGTTGTAGTTGCGGTTGTACCATTACTAGATGTACCTGTGGTGCTTGTAGCTGTACCAGTGGTTATTGTTGTAGTTCCTGTTGTAGTCAATGAGGCTTGCGTTGTAGTTGCAGTTGTACCATTAGATGTACCTGTGGTAGTTGTAGGTATACCAGTAGTTGTTGTTGCAGTTCCTGTTGTAGTCGACGAAGATTGAGTTGTAGTTGCAGTTGTACCATTAGTAGATGTACCTGTGGTACTTGTAGGCATACCAGAGGTTGTTGTTGCTGTTGTTGGAGTTCCAGTAGTAGTCGACGATGGTTGAGTTGTAGTAGTTGTTGTAACAGTAGTAGTTGTACCTGTGGTAGTTGTTGACAGTCCTGTAGTTGTAGTTGGTGCTATAGATGTGGTTTGTGTGACTGCTGTTGTTGTTGAAGAGACTGCAGTACTTGTTGGTGTGGCTGTTGTTGTAGTAACTGTTGAATTTGTGGATGTGGTATTTGTGGGTGTACCTGTTGCCATTGTAGATGATGCAGTAGAAGTTGTTGGTGTTATTGTTGTAGTTGTTGGTGTTGCTACGGTAGTTGATAAACCTGATAGGCTTAGACTGCTGCTTGAACTGCTGCTGGAACTACTCGAGCCTAAGAATTGAACCCTCTTTTCAATAATTATATCATATCTTATTTTTTGACCCTCTGTCTTTCCCTTATATTACCAGAAATATCTAAACTATTTATATTTTTTCTTTTAAGATTCGCTACTTAAATGACTGAGTAGTAGAAGAGAAAGTAATTATAGTTTTTAAATGTACCTGAGAGAAGGGAATAATACAGATGTAAGATCAAGTGATATCTTATAAATATGAAAAATTTTATATCCTCTATGTTTCACATTCTGTGAGACCAGAACTGAAAGGTTGCATAGCTTAATACATCTGGTGTGTGAAATTAATTAACATAAATGGAAAAAATTATTCTAATTCACCATATATTTGCAATTAAAATTATCATTTGGCAATTACTACACCGTTTAAATGGAATAATGAGGCAAAACCAAATAATGTTAATAATAAAAGCCTTCTAAGATCCTTAGAATTCCCATGTTTGTATCATACCTTACATAGAATCTAAGGACTTGTAACTCGACAAGGTTTAGAAATGCAATACGTACACTCCGTCTATAGAAGATACCAATAACAAGCGAATTCCTTATATCATTGTCAAGGCATTGTTCCACCCTTTCCCATATTCTCCAAAACTAATTGTACAAATACTTTTCCCTTATAATTTTCTTTTCCATAACACTGTTAATTTTTATAAATATTACAGAAGAGCCTCCTGTTCACTGTGCTTATTTAGAACGCTCTCTCTCTCTCTCTCTCTCTCTCTCTCTCTCTCTCTCTCTCTCTCTCTCTCTCTCTCTCTCTCTCTCTCTCTCTCTTTCTCTCTCTCTCTCTCTTTCTCTCTCTCTCTCTCTCTCTCTCTCTCTCTCTCTCTTGTTCCATTAGCAATGGGTAAATGGACGGGAAAATCATCTCTTCATACAAGAAAACATAAAAATACAAAAAAATACAAAAAAGAAATTATTAAAATAATAATAGATATGCCGTAAACAATAATGAGGTCCATGAAGTTCAATCAGCCTCAACAAAGATGACGGTAAGGCATTCCTTCTACGTGCAATAATTTGATGTATTACTTAGTATATGGGTGTTTCTGTAAGCATTAAAGCCAAATGGGAGGTATTAAAAAAATTCTTCCCTTCCCAGCCAGATTACCAACCAAGTATGTTAGATTAGTGAGATCGCCACACCTTAGGTATTGTGGGTAATGGCTAGTTCTCTTTGACCTAACATATAGAATTGAACCCAAGATGCAAAAGTAAGTTCATTTCATATATTTCTCCATTGGATTCAATGATTCAATGATTAACCATGCCCTGAGAAAGGACAAGTCATGCGCGTATCTACCAAAGCCAACTACAGTAAGATGAAAGTCTTAGAAGTAAGAGAATCGTAAATATTACAGATAACAAAGAAGGGTTTGTTCACTAATAACTCATGATGTCACAGAATCTTTATCCTGGTAATGCGACCAAAACAATCCTAAGTTAAAGAGGAGAAACAGAACCACAAACAACTTCACAGACTAACCAAGACTGCTGCTGCTGAACGAAATACTCGTTGGTTGTGTGATTGTAGGGGTTGTTGGTGTACCAGTGGTGGTAGTTTGTGTTGTAGTTATATTGGAAGTTGTTATTGTTGTTGGGGTTCCTGTTGTGGTTGACGAAGATTGCGTTGTAGTTGTAGTTGTGGTTGTACCATTAGTAGATTTACCTGTGGTACTTGTAGGCGTACCAGTGGTTGTTGTTGCAGTTCCTGTTGTAGTCGACGAAGATTGCGTTGAAGTTGCAGTTGTACCATTAGCAGATATACCTGTGGTAGTTGTAAGAGTACCAGTGGTTGTTGTTGCAGTTCCTGTTGTAGTCGATGAGGATTGCGTTGTAGCTGCAATTGTACCATTAGTAGATATACCTGTGGTAGTTGTAAGAGTACCAGTGGTTGTTGTTGCAGTTCCTGTTGTAGTCGATGAGGCGTTGCGTTGTACCATTAGTAGATGTACCTGTGGTAGTTGTGGGTGTACCCGTGGTGGTTGTTCCAGTTCCATTGCAGTCGACGAAGATTGAGTTGTGGTTGTGGTTGTACCATTGTAGATGCCTGCACCCAGTGGTTGTTGTTGCAGTTCCTGTTGTAGTCGATGAGGATTGCGTTGTAGTTGCGATTGTACCATTAGTAGATGTACCTGTGGTAGTTGCAGGCGTACCAGTGGTGGTTGTTCCAGTTCCCGTTGTAGTCGACGAAGATTGCGTTGTGGTTGTGGTTGTACCATTAGTAGATGTACCTGTGGTAGTTGTGGGCGTACCAGTGGTGGTTGTTCCAGTTCCCGTTGTGGTTGTACCATTAGTAGATGTACCTGTGGTAGTTGTGGGTGTACCTGTGGTGGTTGTTCCAGTTCCTGTTGCAGTTGACGAAGATTGAGTTGTGGTTGTACCATTTGTAGATGTACCTGTGGTAGAAGTAGGCGTACCAGTGGTGGTTGTTCCAGTTCCCGTTGTAGTCGACGAAGATTGCGTTGTGGTTATGGTTGTACCATTAGTAGATGTACCTGTGGTAGTTGTGGGCGTACCAGTGGTTGTTGTTGCAGTTCCTGTTGTTGGTTGTAGTCCAGCTTACCATTAGTAGATGTACCTGTGGTAGTTGTGGGCGTACCTGTGGTGGTAGTTGCAGTTCCTGTTGTAGTCGACGAAGATTGCGTTGTGGTTGTACCATTAGTAGATGTACCTGTGGTAGTTGTAGGCGTACCAGTGGTTGTTGTTGCAGTTCCAGTTGTAGTCGACGAAGATTGCGTTGTTGTTGCAGTTGTACCATTAGTAGATGTACCTGTGGTAGTTGTGAGGCGTACCAGTGGTTGGTTGTTGCAGTTCCTGTTGTAGTCGACAAAGATTGCGTTGTAGTTGTAGTTGTACCATTAGTAGATGTACCTGTGGTAGTTGTGGGCGTACCAGTGGTTGTTGTTGCAGTTCCTGTTGTAGTCGACGAAGATTGAGTTGTAGTTGCAGTTGTACCATTAGTAGATATACCTGTGGTAGTTGTAAGAGTACCAGTGGTTGTTGTTGCAGTTCCTGTTGTAGTCGATGAGGATTGCGTTGTAGCTGCAACTGTACCATTAGTAGATGTACCTGTGGTAGTTGTAGGCGTACCAGTGGTTGTTGTTGCAGTTCCTGTTGTAGTTGATGAGGATTGCGTTGTAGTTGCGATTGTACCATTAGTAGATGTACCTGTGGTAGTTGTGGGTGTACCCGTGGTGGTTGTTCCAGTTCCTGTTGCAGTCGACGAAGATTGAGTTGCTGGTTGTACCATTAGTAGATGTACCTGTGGTAGTTGTGGGCGTACCAGTGGTGGTTGTTCCAGTTCCCGTTGTAGTCGACGAAGATTGCGTTGTAGTTGTGGTTGTACCATTAGTAGATGTACCTGTGGTAGTTGTGGGCGTACCAGTGGTGGTTGTTCCAGTTCCCGTTGTAGTCGACGAAGATTGCGTTGTAGTTGTGGTTGTACCATTAGTAGATGTACCTGTGGTAGTTGTGGGCGTACCAGTGGTTGTTGTTGCAGTTCCTGTTGTAGTCGACGAAGATTGCGTTGTAGTTGTAGTTGTACCATTAGTAGATGTACCTGTGGTAGTTGTGAGCATACCAGTGGTGGTTGTTCCAGTTCCCGTTGTAGTCGACGAAGATTGCGTTGTGGTTGTACCATTAGTAGATGTACCTGTGGTAGTTGTGGGCGTACCAGTGGTTGTTGTTGCAGTTCCAGTTGTAGTCGACGAAGATTGAGTTGTTGTTGCAGTTGTACCATTAGTAGATGTACCTGTGGTAGTTGTGGGCGTACCAGTGGTTGTTGTTGCAGTTCCTGTTGTTGTCGACGAAGATTGAGTTGACGCAGCTGTATTGAGTTGTTGTGTACCTGTGGTGGTAGTTGCAGTTGTACCATTAGTAGATGTACCTGTGGTAGTTGTGGGCGTACCAGTGGTTGTTGGCAGTGTTCCAGTTGACGAAGATTGAGTTGTTGTTGCAGTGAAGCATTAGTAGATGTGTGGGTAGTTGTACCAGTGGTTGTTGTTGCAGTTCATTAGTAGACAAAGATTGAGTTGTACCATTAGTAGATGGTCGTTGTGGGCGTACCAGTGGTTGTTGTTGCAGTTCCTGTTGTAGTCGATGAAGATTGAGTTGTGGTTGTACCATTAGTAGATGTACCTGTGGTAGTTGTGGGCATGGTTGTTGTTGCCTGTTGTAGTCGACGAAGATTGCGTTGTAGTTGTGGTTGTACCATTAGTAGATACCTGTGGTGGTTGGTTCCAGTTCCCATTGTAGTCGACGAAGATTGCGTTGTGGTTGTGGTTGTACCATTACCAGATGTACCTGTGGTAGTTGTAGGTGTACCAGTGGTTGTTGTTGCAGTTCCTGTTGTAGTTGACGAAGATTGAGTTGTTGTTGCAGTTGTAGCATTAGTAGATGTACCTGTGGTAGTTGTGGGCGTACCAGTGGTTGTTGTTGCAGTTCCTGTTGTAGTTGACGAAGATTGAGTTGTTGTTGCAGTTGTAGCATTAGTAGATGTACCTGTGGTAGTTGTGGGCGTACCAGTGGTTGTTGTTGCAGTTCCTGTTGTAGTTGACGAAGATTGAGTTGTAGTTGCAGTTGTACCAGTAGTAGATGTGCCTGTGTTGTAGGCGTACCAGTGGTTGTTGTTGCAGTTCCTGTTGTAGTGACGAAGTTGAGTTGTTGTTGCCATTAGTTGTACCTGTTATTCCGTTGTAGTCGACGAAGACTGTGTTGTGGTTGTAGCTGTACCATTAGTAGATGTACCTGTGGTAGTTGTAGGCGTACCAGTGGTGGTTCCAGTTCCTGTTGTAGTCAACGAAGACTGTGTTGTGGTTGTGGCTGTACCATTAGTAGATGTACCTGTGGTAGTTGTAGGCGTACCAGTGGTGGTTCCAGTTCCTGTTGTTCGACGAAGACTGTGTTGTGGCTGTCCAGTTGTACCTGTGGTAGTTGTGGGCGTACCAGTGGTGGTTCCAGTTCCTGTTGTAGTCGACGAAGACTGTGTTGTGGTTGTGGTTGTACCATTAGTAGATGTACCTGTGGTAGTTGTAGGCGTACCAGTGGTGGTTGTTCCTGTTGTTCCGAAGACTGTTTGTGGTCGACCATTAGTAGATGTACCTGTAGTTGTATTGCGTTGTTGTTCCAGTTCCTGTTGTGGTTGCGTTGTGGTTGTACCATTAGTAGATGTACCTGTGGTAGTTGTGGGCGTACCAGTGGTGGTTGTTCCAGTTCCGTTGTAGTCGACGAAGACTGTGTTGTGGTTGTGGCTGTACCATTAGTAGATGTACCTGTGGTGTTGTGGGCGTACCAGTGGTTGTTGTTGCAGTTCCTGTTGTAGTCGACGAAGATTGCGTTGTGGTTGTGGCTGGTACCAGTTCCCGTTGTAGTAGATTGTGGTTGTACCATTACCTGTGGTAGTTGTGGGCGTACCAGTGGTGGTTGTTCCAGTTCCAGTGGTGGTTGTTCCAGTTCCGTGTTGTGGTTGTGGCTGTACCATTAGTAGATGTACCTGTCGACCAGTGGTGGTTGTTCCAGTTCCTGTTGTAGATTGCGTTGTGGTTGTACCATTAGTAGATGTACCTGTGGTAGTTGTGGGCGTACCAGTGGTGGTTGTTCCAGTTCCCGTTGTAGTCGACGAAGATTGCGTTGTGGTTGTGGTTGTACCATTAGTAGATGTACCTGTGGTGGTTGTGGGCGTACCAGTGGTTGTTGTTGCAGTTCCTGTTGTAGTCGACGAAGATTGAGTTGTTGTTGCAGTTGTACCATTAGATGTGCCTATGGTAGTTGTAGGCGCACCAGTGGTGGTTGTTCCAGTTCCCGTTGTAGTCGATGAAGATTGTGTTGTGGTTGTACCATTAGTAGATGTACCTGTGGTACTTGTAGGCGTACCAGTGGTTGGTGTTGCAGTTCCTGTTGTAGTCGACAAAGACTGAGTTGTGGTTGCAGTTGTAACATTAGTAGATGTACCTGTGGTAGTTGTGGGCGTACCAGTGGTTGATGTTGCAGTTCCTGTTGTAGTCGAAGATTGGGTTGTGGTTGTAACATTAGTAGATGTACCGGTGGTTGTAAGTGTAGTAGATGTACCAGTGGTTGTAACATTAGTTGATGTACCAGTAGTTGTAAGTGTAGTTGATGTACCATTGGTTGTAAATGTTGTATTTATTGTTGAAGTTGTAGCTGTTGTTGACTGAGTGATGCCTGAAGAACTTGAGCCTATGAATGAAATCCACCTTTCAATATTTAAACTGTATCTTTATCTTTACATTTTTTCTTGGATACTTAATATTCTTCTAACTTCTGCCTAACATAATTTTGTATTATTTTCGAAGGAGTTCGTCATTACGATTCCTGACCAGAAGAAATCCAAGCAAGAAAGATTTGCATAAAATTTTACCAAACATTCAGAAATGTTGTTAGCGTAGATGTATTCTAAGCCATGCAGATTTTTTTAGAAACCTGTTCAGTTCAGTTTTATTCAGTGTATTTGAGCATCGAACTGCCAGTGGTAACAAATTTCAATTAAATTTTTTTTAACGCTATAAATGTGAAAACACTGACCTAGTCTTAGACTGAACCCATTTAAAAATTATTCTGATTCACTGCATGTACGTAATTTAAAAGGTATTCTGAATATAGCGTCTATCCCGAGGGGAAAAGTATTCGAAATATAAAAATGTTTTTTACAGTAGCAGAAACCAATCAAATCAACATACAATGAATCATAATTTCCAACTTGGATCATTAGAACCTCCTGATTGTTTAAAGCCTAGGAAATAACTAATGGATTTTACTTTTAGATAGCTTTATTAATGTCATAGTGCCTTTAAAGAATAATATTTCTGTAACCATAACTACAAAATCCCTTCCCGTTCCCTTTTGACCTCATTCCCCTCAGACTTTACTCTTTTCCTCCCCTCACCTAGATCCCCACCTCCCTGTTTCTCTTAGGAGCTCCTACGATTTCCTCGATTCAAAAAAATCGATTTGGAATACTGGTCATAAAGCTTTGATAACAGCTCGAACAGAGGTTAGTCTGACAGCAACAATTATTCCAGTAAAAAATCTTCCTACAGTTTTTATAGAGATTTTCGTAACAGTGCGTGACGTAACTGTAACATCTGTCTTTTTTTATCTTTGTTATTGCTATAGTATTTACTCTTATAGTTAGTCAATCAAAGAGAGGACAACTTGCGGCTGCAAGTGTTGTAAAAGCTACAGTAGCAGGAAGACTTACAGTAGGTACTTTATGACGTAACTCATTTAAATAACATCTGTAGGGTTCATGTTGATGCTGCTGCTTCTGTTATCGTTGTCATTACATTAAACTTCTGTGTTATCGTTTTCTTTAGTTTAAAATATATACAGAGACAAGTTCCAGGGTCTTTCATCAGCCATTCTAATAAATGACTAAAGAAGCATAAAAGTATTGAAAATAGTAGATCGTTAAAGTTACTTCATTAGTTGTTTTTAAATCACATAAGCAGAATCATTGTTTACCGTAAGAAAATAGTTTAAAACGCAATCATGAAGGTAAACGTCCAATTTTAGCTAAAGTAGTGCATGAGTGAAGAACTGATGAAGTCCTCTGTCATGAACCAAACACAAATACATATAACTGCAATTATCTTTTGGTTGAAAAAATCATTTACAGGCTACGAAAATAACCAAAGCTGGAGCTTTTTAAGCTCAATTAATATAAACAAAAATAAAGGAGAACGGGTTAGTTAAGACGGTTTACATCTCGGGTGTTTATGGATTAAGTGTAACTAAGGCGTTGAAATAGAAATGCTTTTAATGTAGAGTGCGTGCCTCTTAAAAGCGAGTGTTGGGGTGTTGATGAAGTATCAGTGCAGTAGTGTGAACCTGTGTCACAGTGTTTAAGTCTTGATCCAGCTGTTAAATGGGTTACTGGTGAAAAAACAATCGCGCTTAAAAAGTATCGCATCTAAGGATACACGTCCGCACTACGGTAAAGCATGTCGTAAACACGCGTTGGCAACTCATCTCACACACATTACCAACAGACTGGAAGCGAGTCAACGACTTATTGGTGGCTTGTTTTCAACCTGTTTACAACATGTACGCGATAAGTTGCCGATAAGTTGCTAACTTGTTTATGACATGTTTTACTCTCGAGTAGACTCTACCTGAGCGTTTTGCTCAATTAAGTGTAAATTCCATATAGTCCTTACCTTCTACGGACTCCAATGCGACCAATCTTCATAAAATTGTTCGACCAAATATCATACGAAAACTTAAAGAAACGTTACCGGTACTAAATTTAGTACTTACCAATGCCCTGTGTGCATCAGATCCTTCCCTCATGAAGTGGAGATGATGACGTAGACGACTTACGGGTTAATCACTCAAACAAGCACACTGTTTAATCATCATTGCAAGGCAGTCGGGTCCATTTTCCTTGTCAACGACTTTTGTTTTTATTCCTTTTCGTGGAGTAGCACTTTCGCCATGTTGTTTGTAAGGTGTCAGGTTCCAGTCAGTTCCTCGTCTTTCAATGTTTAATGGGTTTGGCGGAAAAGTCTTTATCGCAAAGAAGTGTCTGGGCCACTTCTTGACTACTCGTTAGGATGGATTTTAATCGCCTTCGGATCTTGTTTAAAATGCTATCTTTAACAGAATTTAGAAAGGATTGGATTTTAAAAGATTTAGTTTTCTTTGTTTAGACTCCATGCAGAACACGGCTGAAACAAACGTAAAGCTATTAGTCACCGTTTATATTTCAGTTTATGCAAATATCCCGAACAGGTTTAGGAGGTTAGGTTCGCCTGAAAAAGAAATTTAAATTTGAACGAATTAAAAAATGCATGAGCTTTAATTAAAGTACCCCTGGAACAAAAACAATAATAAGTTATAATTTATTTTTTTTTTTACAAGATTTTAGTTATTTACGATTTATAAAGAAATGTACACACGGAATCAAAGCAGGAGTCTTCATTTTCCCATTTACGAAAACCGATGCCCCAAACGTCCTGGAGAAACCTGAAACGAACCTCTCTTTTGCAATCACAAAGTCAACTAGCCAAGTGCTGCGGCTTTTTGACCTAAAGAGGAACAAGAAAGAAAGGTAATAAATGCCATAGATTCTTAGCAAACAGGAGAAGAGAAACTGTACAAGACGGGCAACGTATACTTACTGCTGCTGGACGATGAACCTGAAATGAATAAATTGAGTTTTATTAGTGTAATAATCCCACAGTAAGAGTGACAAGTCAAGTCAGAATATATGCAAGTATTGGATACAAGATGGCGAGTCAAATTAATCCTTTTTCATTAATATTATTTTGAATAGCATTTGTTGGTTAATATTTATTTTAATGGATGACAATCCACAATGACAATGTTTCAGGATTAGTACTTATACTTCATGAAATTAAAATGGGTTTTATCTTTACACTATACAGCATGCAAGCATTTAGAACACCCAATGGCTGACATTACACGCTTTATATGCAAAGGGAAGGTGTTCGAGAAATCCATTAAGTTTAGAACGAAAAACAGCAACGACAATTTTTGAGTAAGAGAACAATGGGAAGATTAGGAAAGGAGAGGTGAATGAGAATGAGGAGACATTTGAACAAGAGTCAAAAGAAAGCGAGAAGATGATTTGAGATGATTTTGAAAGTTAAGAAATGTAGTTTAGAAGCGAAAGATGGTGTTATGAAAGATATGAATTGATGATTGGTAATGGCGGTGATGATGATGATAGCGATGAAATGGGCATGGTGTGATGATAATGATGTTGGTTGAAGAAAAGCAACACGCAAAATAATGTGGCTTTAATCATTTATTTATTTATTTATTTATTTATTTATTTAGCGCCCTACTCGTTAAATATCCTTCCTTTATCTTATACCCTGTTAACGCAAGCTAGCTGTCTCCAGGACCAAATATTGAACTGGAAATTACTCCCTCCATTTTGTAAACTTTTATTCGCCAGGGGCAGCATCTTAAAATCGTCTATGAACCAATGAATAAAATGAATCTCTTTGTATCTGCAGTTATATATCGCAAATTACTGGATATATCGACAATGTAAAAAAAACTGTATTATATTTACCTCCCGATGGCAATCTTTTACAGTAAACAAAAAACAAAGATTTTTGAAATGAGCAAATGCCGTCAGCGCTGGTTAAGCGAACGGAATTCTAGGATAGGAATTGAGCTGATAAAAAAAAAAAACTTTTGAGAATTTAGACCCTATTCTCGTTGGATTTTATCTCTAATTAGTGATAACAACGACGAATGCAAGTGCTCGATTATAAGTTTTTTTTTTTTTTTTAGCTCAGTGGGTTTAATATTAGAGACCTCTTAAAAGTCAGCCTCGGTCCTAATTGATGGGCATTCATTAGGCACGGACGTCAGTCCATCAACCTGACTTACGTTGAGACAATTTATATCTTAACGGTAAATTTATTGACTGAAATTACGATTTCATTTTCGCATAAAAAAAAATAAATCAAAGAACTTGACGACCGGTCTGTTTAAACTTTAATCTCATCCCTCTACGATTTTTTATCTTCGATTGTTTAAAGTGTGCTTGTTAAAGTCTTGATTTAAATGCGGTGAGGTCAGCTACATCCACGTGCAGTCACAAGCAGAGGTGAATTAAGATTGCTTTGACATGTACTTGAGCTACTACTTGAGGAGGAGCTTGAGCTGCTGCTACTTGAGCTGGAACCTGGAAACGAAAACTCCAGATCAGATGTACGTTTTCACTTTCGTTGTGTCCCTTTGTGTGTTTGTGTGTCTGTGTATTTATGTGCAAGACTAAAGGGATGTTATTTCGAGGACTGTGCGTCTGACAAATATGAATTGCAAAAATATGATTTTGTCAGTGGTTAATGTTAATGTTAATGTTAATGTTTCTGTGCTCGTGACAAAAGGAAATACACAGAGGACTGTGCTGCCATAAAATGGAAAACTGCAGTATCTGCAAAATTTTCGAAACTGAGATTTGCCACCTATTGGGATCGTGAAACACTAATACACAAGTTACTGCAGTTTCAGAATGATTCTTCAATGCTTTCCACGAGTATTTAGGGGTCCCATTTGCAGTATCTGCAAAATCAGCAGTAAGGCAAGGGATTATCTATCATTTTTCTCAGTTTGGTATTTTTGCAGATCCTGCAGTCTTCCATTTTAGGGCAGTATGGGAACCAATCCACAAACAGGGTCAATATCAGCAATTCGCATTAGCAAGAGAAAGGCAGCGTATCTTAATTACCCAACAACATCGCAGATTAATATTTAATATCATTATTATTGTTGTTATTTCTGTTGCTATTCTCTTTTTAAGATTACCCTTTGACTTTCATTATCACCAGCAGATACAAAAACTGGTTGCATATCCTTAGTTTAAGAGATCTTAAATGCGTTCTTCCAGTCTCATGAATCGATTCTGAAACGTACTTGACCTCGAAAAGAAATATTTTGAATGAAACCGTTGAATTGAAAGATAGTTATTTATCCCTTCAATTTTGACAACTCCTCAAAGACAGATAGACTTTCAAGGTATCAGTTCGACTTTACATTTCAAACAATAAAAATGTGAGATTGTGGGTTACCCTCTCCGTCACAGGCAGTGAATGACAGACTTGCGTTTCAACTGAAGCGCTGTTTTTATTTAGGTTAAGGGTATTTTTTTTTTTTTTTTTTTGCAATGTGCTGATGCTGATTTAGAAGTGCTTGCTGGCCTTATGCTGAGTGCATCTTACAAACCAGGGAGGTCGTCAGCAGTTAGTAACTGTCCACAACTGCTGTTGGATTTTTCCCTAGTAACCATGCATGTATACTGAGCAAATTATACATATTCAGGTTTATTAGGTAAAGCAAATTTATAGCAAGTTAGCTGAAACCATTTAGAAATATATATGTATTAAGTACGAACACGAATGAAAAGTAGCTAAGCTAAATTCAAAATATACCTTAGGTCTTTAGTTAAAAATTTTGCTTTTTCTGTTATTTTTTTAAACAATCCAGAATATAATTTTTACACAAAATTGTCATTATACCTTAAATGAAAAGTTTGTAGCAAAAGAAACCTTACGCTAAGCTTAGTGTAAAATATAAATGTTTGGTCCGGGAAAAACCTCGAAATTTTATTAAATGCTAGATCAGAACTTGAAATGGGAAAAACACTGTAATTTGACATGACATCAACATTCGTTACAGAAAATTTGAGAAAAAAATTTGAGCGCAAGCTTTTGGTTTACTTGTAATAATTTAAAGACAAAAACATGAAAATGTAAGGCATCAATATCTGAAATTTTGATTAGATGAGTTGAAAGCATTTATATTACAAACAAATTATTAAGTTAACAAAAACTGACTTAAATGTGAAAAAAACAAGAAATGGTGAATCAGAGCCTAAAACCCAAACAACTGACATTAAAATGTGAAAATTAGTCAAAATAGTAAAAGTTTATGATGCTGGAAAAATTACAATTAGAAAAGAATAATGAACCTTTAAAATGAGCAAAATAATGATTTCACGTCAAAATAAAATCGAAACATTACTTGCTCGTAGTGTATTTTTTCTAAAAATAACATTTTTTTTTTCTAAAAAAATGTGAATGGAATTAGGAGACTTCCATTGCTCTCCATATCGTCCTTTATATGCTGTGAGCTTTAATTTTTCTGATATATGTGTGGCGTGTGCATGTAACTTCAGTTTGAACCAAAAATCTACGTCAAGTGGATGTATATGTGAACCTTAACTCTCATCTTTAAATTCATGACATGTATATAAACGTAACTTCTTAATTCTCAAATAACTTAAATCTGGTCCTTACACTTACGACATTTGTGACGCTGATCGTTAAATCTGTGAGTGTGTATTATGTGATATAACATTATCTTGAATGTTATCTAGTCAGTTTTCCTTTTTTTTTTATTTTTGAGCTGACGATAAATATCTGCAGCTATCTTAGAAGGTAATCGCGACTGGCCACTCATGCTGCTCTGAACACACGATAGGTTATAAAGATATTGACTTCCAAGATTTACCGCCGACCAGAATAAAATAGACTACAGTGCAATGTGCTTAAACTTCGCGCGTCTAAGAGTGGCTTCTCGCCTTGCCGAGATCGGAAAGTTCGAGTCTAGGCGACTATACTCACTGACTGAGATCAGTTACACCTACTTGAACTTGGGATTGACGAAGAACTGCACTGGCTTGAACTAGAACCGGCTTGAACTTGACCCAGAACTTGAGCTTGAACTAGAACTGCTCGAACTTGAGCTCGAGCATGAACTGGAACTACTTGAACTTGAACTGGAACTAGAACTCCTCGAACCTGAACTAGGACTGCTCGAACTTGAGCTCGAGCTTGAGCTGGAACTGCTAGAACTTGAGCTTGAACTGGAACTACTCGAACTTGAGCTCGAGCTGGAACTAGAGCTACTTGAACTTGAACTGGAGCTAGAACTACTAGAACTTGAAATACTTGAACTTAAGCTTGAACTAGAACTTGACTGTGAGCTTGAGCCTGAGGATGAAGTTTGTATTACATTTGATGGTTACTTTCATTACACAGTGAGGATTTATGCCAAATATTAGTTTAAGCAAGCAAACAGCTTTATTGCGTTTGCAAATGTGAGTTTTAAGAAAAGCCGTTTGCTTAAGACAATTTATCTTTACAGAAAGCTTTTCATCATTTAGAAGCTTATGAAATGGCTGAAAGCTTTATTCTTTTACAGATCTCTTTTCCCTCTTAAGCGCAGGGTGAACTGTTTGGTAATGAGCCCAAGCTGTAAGCTGCCAGGAACGAATTTTTATTATGAATTTTCAGCTTCTAGAGTGCAGAAGTATTCACATGAAGGTCATGAAAATGATAAAATGAGTGACATAGAGGTTAGAATGGAGAAAGCACACTGCAGAATTACATAATTTAAGTAGTATACTATTTAATACACTTACTTGATCTTGAACTGCTGCTTCCACTACCTGTAAGTAAAAAGAAAAAAAAAGTGAAATTAGGATTTCCTTCTACATGATTGTTCAGTTGGTTTCTACCAGTAGTCCAAACTCTGAAAATCTTGCTATCATTGTCAACCCTTCCACTGGATTGTGACCAAATCAGGTTTATTCTTCAAAGTGTAAATTTTATTTATAGAAATGAATGTGCTACCACAACTAGTAGTTATTGACTATAATAGAAACAAGTGTCCGATATTTTATGCATACTGAAAGAAAGGTATAGCATACAGGTTAATAAGTTATAACTGATCAATGCCAGTAAACAGAGCCCTTGAATAAAATCTGGTCACAAAGAAAAGATCTTAGGGGTTGCTGAAAGTACAAATCAGGCCACTTGGATTATTCAACATTACCATCACTCATAAATCTTGACTTACCTGTCCATGCTGAGGCTCCAGATTTACTTGCTAGCAAGCTCTTCCAATCTTATCAACAGACAGAAGAAACATTTCATAACTGCTGTAAATGTTGTCACTCTGCCTACAGTAACACTCAGAAAATGGCGAAGGCCATTGCATTATTTAGGCCTTACAGTAAAACTATAATAAACGAACAATTTTTTGAACAAAGTATTTGTACTGGTGTAAAAATTATCTAGTTTTATCTTACCTTGATGTGGCAAACTGCCTTACTGTAAAATTATTGTGTATACTTTATTTGATTATAGCACCTCTGAGAGCATTCATCACAAAGAAGCTCAAGTTAAATGAACAATATTGTAATTTTACCTTTGGTTTTAAATGAATAATCCAAATAGAGCGCTTGATGACCCCGAACCTCCGCCAAACAAGGTTCTCCGCCCAAACAAAAGTTGCATACTTATCTTTCCCAAAATTAATCGCAAGAGACTCTCTTTTAGATAACATTTTTATTTTAATCCACGCGTTGCTTTTTGCGTAGTCATGTTTATGAACGGACAAAACAAAAGTGACCCGGGTCAAAAATATAACCTTTTTTCAACTTCTGAGACGGAGATAACAATAATAATATATGGGTATTTTTTATAACATGCAGCGAATTTCACTTGGAATTAATTCCTCTAGTCTTCAACATTCTGAAAACGCTTCATGCTTCTTGTGTTCTTGAGCTTCTTGAATCTTGAATCTTGAATCTTCTTAAGCTTTGGGGAAAATATCAGAAATTTCTAAATTCCTTTGGCTTCGGAGAACAAAATCCTGTTCTTTTGAGGTTCTGTGAAAGTTACGAATTTACTCTGCTTCAGATAAACAATACAGCTTATAATCTTCTTTTATATCTCATATTAATAACCCCCATTCTTCTTCAACTTCGGGAGAGATCGCGACTTCATCTTCGTGGCGCCTCTAAAAATGAACTCTTGCAATTTACTGGCGAGGCACAAGTCTTACCAACTGCTGTTTTTCTTTCTTCTTCTTCTTTCTTTTCTTACCATATAAAAACAAACCTGTATTACTGCTGGCGTCCTCGCTTGTTGCGTCTGTACCGTCTCTGCCACTGCTGCTGCTTGTAATCATGATGTCCAGAGAGGAAGAGCTGCTAAAGCTTGTAGCTGGAGCAGTGACGCTTGTGCTTTCGCTGCTAATCTTATTGCTGCTCGATGCCAATAAAGAACTCATTTCACTTCCACTTGCAGCGAAGCTGGAACGGCTGTTTACGCTGGTTTCTGAGGTATCACTTGTGTGTGATGACTGATCTGTCGTAGCACTGCTGCTGGCTTCTGTGGTCAAGAACAAAGTACAATGAAACTATTTTGGAACCTAGAGATGCAAAATATTTCTTGATGACGATATTCTTTTCTGTTTCATGGACGAAGAGTCAGTTTTTGCTTGATGGGCACTGAGAGATAAGCTCCAGTTTCTCAGAAACTTATTTCAGATCAACCTCTGAAGATCACATAAAGGGAAATAATGGTAAAGGACCAACTTGAGTACAACATGGGAAATGGGGTGTTCACCTCATATTCTAAACAGCTTGGTATCCTGATAATGAGGAATTTTCAGGGAATAAATGGAAGCTGAATGTAAAGACACGTCCAAAGGGGCGCCATTATCCACAAAGACATCATAAAAAACACAGCCATGTTCAGTTTCCATGTTCAGACAGAAAATTAATGGAACCAACTTATGCAATGCCAAGATAAGACTGGAAATAAGTTGTCGTTTTACAAAAGTCACCAACTAGAGTTGCAAAATATAAAAATATTGCGTATTTTATGGATAGGATTATTTGTACTTAAAATAACTAACGTTAGGTTTTGAATTTAATTTGTACATTTAGTTTAAAATTTAGGTATGATGTCAAAGTGGTAAGCAAAATATATCCTTCTCCCTGTTATAACTAGTAATTGTTGATATTAATATATTAAGAATAAATAACAGATCATTAAGAAATACCATATTTTTGGTAGTGGCATAAAATTAGCAGACATTAATAGTGACACTGTTAATTGTGGATGGCAAGTAAGTTATAGTAATAATATTAATATTAAGTTGGACATTTAGGGAAATGTTACTGTTCAACAATGAAAAAAGTCCAACGAAATTGTACTGCAAGACCTAAAGATTTTATGGTCAATTGTTTCTTGTTCTAAATTTACCAAACTTCAGTCTTACCAGATGGACTATGCACCAGTGAGGATAAGAATGTTGATCCTACTGCTGAGCTATTTTCGATGTTCAGACTGACACTGGCGCTGTTGAGTGAGTTTCCACTTGAAGCGCTCAGCACACCGGAGCTGCTGAGTGAGTCATTGACTAAGCTAGATAATGTACTTGGACTGGCCTTGTTGCTGCTGGGCAAGCTAGTGATATAGGTACTTGGGACCACGGAGGTAGCACTGTTGCTGGTGAGTGAGCTTGCAACTGAATTACTGTTGAGTGAAGCAGTGATCGAGATACTCGGGCTGCTTGGACTGGTACTATCACTGCTGGCTGAAATGGTGACCATGCTGGTAGATGAGCCAGCAGCCAAGCTATTTGAGGTTCCCTGGCTTGCAGTAACATAACTGGCACTGTAGCTACTGGGTATGTTACTTAGGGTACTCAGGCTGTTACTATTCTTGCTAACTGACACAGCAGTAAAGGTGCCTGAGGTGCTTGGACTGATGCCACTTAGTGAACTAGACAGCAAACTATTCACTTTACTTAAAGTGGCACTGTGAATACTCAATAATGGAGAAACAGAGCTACTCAGCAAACCCATACTTCCACTTATATTGTTGGAACTTGATGTAATGAGACTGGCACTATGGCTGCTCAGACTTCCAATATTTGAGCTACTCATTTGGTTTGAATAGGCACTGATTGTGGTATGTGAGGGAGTATATAGGTTACTCTGGGTAGCAGCACTTGCACTATCAATACTTGGATGTGTAACAGAAGAAGCACTTAGAGCACTTAGACTGGCACTGCTACTACTGGATGTGGCACTGTCCAAGGCACTAAAGGCACTTGAGCTGTTATGTGAGCCAGCTAAAGAGCTACTGAGAGCAACAGGATTTACAGTGATGCTATTGACAGATAAAGCAACTAGACTACTCAAGAGACTAAGGCTAGTGCTAAGACTGCTGAAGGATCCAGTTACTAAATTGCTCAGTTTTGTGAAGCTGTCGCTGTTGCTCGTGGGTGACTTGGTTGTGGTGCTTCTCAGAGAACTGGAGATGGCATTGCTATTGCTGGATGAGGCCGCACCAAGGCTATTTGTGTCACCAAAGCTTGCAGCATTAATGCTGCTCAAGGCACTAACACTGCTGGGAGAGCCAAAAGCAGAGCTACTTAAAGCATAGTGACTACTGTGTGAAATAATGCCTAAGCTGATATCATTGCTTGAGCTGACAAGGGTGCTGCTAGGTCCAGTAGCAGGGCTACTGGGACTGATAAGATTTAAAAGGTTGCTGCTCGACGGGGTACCCTCATTTGTGCTGCTTGAGTATCCAGCTGAAATGCTGAGTTCACTAAAGTTGATACTACTGCCTTTGGATAACTTGGAAGAGGTGCTACTCAAAGCATTATGGTCAGCAATACTTCTGCTCTGAGAGCTAACCATTGAACTAATACTGTCAATGTTGCTGCATGGCGAGTAAGTGACCATGCTGCTCAGGGAAGTGGATGAGCCAAGAGCACAAGAACTTTGGAATGCAGTGTTGCTACTTAAAGCAACTGGTCTTATGCTGTTACTTGTACTAGCATAACTGCCAACAAGAAATCCAGAATCAGTGTTGCTTGATGAACTGGGAAACAAACTACTTACAACACTAAGGTTTTTGATACTGATACTTGGTGAGCTACTCATCTCATTATAACTGATACTGTTGCTATTAGTTAAACCTTGAACCATGCTACTCAAAGCACTAACACTGGAATCACTCTTGATATATGAGGCTGCAGTAGAACTAAAGACACATGAGCTGACCCTATTGCTATTAGGTGGACTTGTGACAGCACAACTTGCAGAGCTTAGGCTTGGAATGTTGTTATTGGGGGATGTAGTAACTGAGCTACTTAGTGCACTAAAGGCAGCACTGTTAACATTGAGAATGTTAGTGTCTGAGGTACTCAGTTCACTAAAACTATCACTGCTGCTGCTGGATGCCTTTGTTGGAGAACTACTCAAAGTATTAAATATTGCACTGTTTCTACTGCTCTGGATAGATACCACACTACTCAGGGAACTGGTGATTGCACTACTGATACTGGATAAACTAAAGGCTGAGGCAATGAGGGGACCTGAATTAGCACTGATGCTGTTGGATGAGACTGTAGCTGAGCTACTCAAGTCACTTGGACTTGCACTGTTACCATTTGTAAAGGATTTTGATGAGATAACAGCTGAGCTAATATACATGTTTGTGCTGGGAAGGCCACTGCTATGGGATCCAGCAGAAGTGCTACTGTAAACTCTGTTGCTACTAGATGAAGTTAGAGCCAAACTACTCATGATACCTTGACTAGCTCTACTGGTGACGAGTGAGTAAGTGGATGAACTACTCAACTCATTAAAATTAACACTATTACTATTTGTTAAACCTTGGCCCACACTACCAAATGCACTAGGGCTATCACTGTTGCTGCTAAGTGAGGTTACTGCAGAACTGCTCACTGAACAATGGCTGGCACTGTTGCTAGTAAATGAGCTTTTACTAGAGCTACTTACAGCACTTGGGTTAACTTTGTTGCTGATGGAAGATGAGAAGTGAAGACTGCTACTGAGTAAATCTTGGTCCATGCTACTAAAAGTACTTGGGTTGGCATTGCTTCTGCTAAATGAAGTGGCTGAAGAGCTACTCATTGCACACTCAACATTATTGTTGCTGCTACTAGATGATAAATTGATCATGCTACTGAGTGTACTAAAGGTGGCACTATTAACATTGGGTATTATAGCTTCAGAGCTACTTAGTTTGCTAGAGCTAATACTGAAATCACTTGATGACTCAGTGGCTTCGCTACTTAGAAAACTAAGGCTGGCACTGTTGCTACTGGTATGTGCTGCTCCCAAGCTACTCAAGGAACTAGAAATTGTGCTACTGGTACTGGATGAACTGAAAGCTGAGGCAACATGAAGACTGGAGTTTGCACTGGTGCCACTGGATGAGAATAGGTCCAGGGTACTTACGTCGCTTTGTCCAATACTATTAGAGCTTGCATGGGCTTTTGATGAAGCAGTACCTACACTCAGACTTGCGCTGTTACTATTGTGAGAGCTGATCAAAGAGTTGCTCGGGGTGCTTTGGCTGATGCTTATTTTGACAGGGTAACTGATAGACAAACTATTAGAGTTGCTACCCACACTGCTGCTGATAAACTGGTCAGAGTGCAAACTGTTTAAGGAACAGTGGCTAACCCTGTTGCTGGATGAGTAAATGGCAATGCTGCTCAATTTACTGAGACTATTACTGTTACTGCTGAGTAAACCTTGGTTCATACTACTCAAAAAGCTGGGGTAGTCATGGCTTCTGCTAAGTGAAGTGGCTGAAGAACTAATCATCGCACACAGGCTATTTCTGCTGCTACTAGGTGAGCTACTAGTCAGACTGCTTCCTGCACTTAGACTCCAAATGTTAATGTTGGAAGATGTGGTAACTGGACTGCTCAGGGCACTAAAGGTAGCACTATTAACATTAATGATTCCAGCTCCTGAGCTACTTAGTGTGCTTAAAGCACCACTGAAGCTGCTTGAGGACTTTGGGGCTGTGCTGCTCAGAATATTATGGCTGGCACTGCTGCTACTGGTTTCTGCAGATTCCAAATTATTCAGTGAACTAGAGATTGCAATACTGATACTTAATGAACTGAAATCTGAGGTAATCGGGGGATTGGAGTTTACACTGTTGCTGCTGGATGATGTTATGGCTGAGATACTCAAGTCACTTGATCTAATACTATTACTGTTTGCAGGGCCTTTTGATGAAACAATATCTGCACTTAGTCTTGCACTGTTGCTATTGTGAGAGCTGGTCAAAGAGTCACTCTGGGTACTTAGGCCAGAGTAACTGACAGCCAAACTATTAGAGTTGCTACTTTCACTGTTGATGATCACTGAGTCAGAGTGGAAACTGCTTAAAGAACAATGGCTAGCCTCATTGCTGGATGAATAAATGGCTATGCTGCTCAGTTTACTGAGAATATTACTGTTACTGCTGAGTAAACCTTGGCTCATACTACTGAAAGAGCTGGGGTTATCATGGCTTCTGCTAAGTGAAGTGGCTGAAGAACTAATCATTACACACAGGCTATCTGTGCTGCTACCAGGAGAGCTACTGGTCGAACTGCTTCCAGCACTTAGGCTCCAACTATCACTCTTGGAAGAGGTGGTAACTTGACTGCTTAGGGCACTAAATGTGGCACTATTAACATTAAGGATACCAGCTCCTGAGCTACTTAGTGTGCTTAAAGTACCACTGAAGCTGCTTGAGGACTTTGGGGCTGTGCTGCTCAGAATATTAAGGCTGGCACTGTTGATACTGGTTTCTGCAGATTCCAAATTATTCAGTGAACTGGAGATTGCACTACTGATACTAAATGAGCTGAAATCTGAGGTAATCGGGGGATTGGAGTTTACAGTGTTGCTGCTGGATGATGTTATGGCTGAGGTACTCAAGTCACTTGGTCTAATACTATTACTGTTTGCAGGTGCTTTTGATGAAACAATATCTGCACTTAGTCTTGCACTGTTGCTATTGTGAGAGCTGGTTAAAGAGTCACTCTGGGTACTTAGGCCAGAGTAACTGACAGCCAAACTATTAGAGTTGCTACTTTCACTGTTGATGATCACTGAGTCAGAGGGCAAACTGCTTAAAGAGCTGGATGAGTAAATGGTAATGCTGCTCAATTTACTGAGAATATTACTGTTACTGCTGAGTAAACCCTGGCTCATACTACTGAAAGAGCTGGGGTTATCATGGCTTCTGCTAAATGAAGTGGCTGAAGAACTAACCATCGCATGCAGGCTATCTCTGCTGCTACTAGGTGAGCTCCTGGTCAGACTGCTTCCAGCACTTAGGCTCCAACTGTCACTGTTGGAAGATATGGTAACTGGACTGCTCAGGGCACTAAAGGTAGCACTATTAACATTCATGATTTCAGCTCCTGAGCTACTTTTTGTGCTGAATGCACCACTGAAGCTACTTGAGGACTTTGGAGCTATGCTGCTCAGAATATCAAGGCTGGCACTGCTGGTACTTGTTTCTGCAGATCCCAAATTATTCAGTGAACTGAAGATTGCACTACTGATACTTAATGAACTGAAATCTGAGGTAACCAGGGGACTGGAGTTTACACTGTTGCTGCTAGATGATGTTATGGCTGATATACTCAAATCACTTGGTCTAATATTACTACTGTTTTCAGGTGCTTTTGATGAAACAATATCTGCACTTAGACTTGCACTGTTACTATTGTGAGAGCTGGTCAAAGAGTCGCTCTGTGTACTTTGGTTGATGCTATATTTGCCAGAGCAACTGACAGGCAAACTATTAGAGTTGCTGCTCACACTGTTGATGCTCACTGAGTCAGAATGGAAACTGCTTAAAGAGCAGTGGCTAAGCTTGTTGCTGGATGAATAAATGGCTATGCTGCTCAATTTACTAAGACTATTACTGTTACTGCTGAGTAAACCTTGGTTCATGCTACTCAAAGCATTGAGGTTGTCATGGCTTCTGCTAAGTGAAGTGGCTGAAGAACTAATCATCGCACACAGGTTATCTCTGCTGCTTCCAGCACTTAGGCTCCAACTATCACTGTTGGAAGAGGTGGTAACTGGACTGCTCAGGACACTAAAGGTAGCACTATTAACATTAAGGATTCCAGCTCCTGAGCTACTTAGAGTACTTAAAGTACCACTTAAGCTGCTTGAGGACTTTGGGGCTGTGCTGCTCAGAATATCAAGGCTGGCACTGCTGCTACTGGTTTCTGCAGATTCCAAATTATTCAGTGAACTGGAGGTTGCACTACTGATACTTAATGAACTGAAATCTGAGGTAATCAGGGGATTGGAGTTGTCATTGTTGCTGCTGGGTGATGTTATGGCTGAGATACTCAAGTCACTTGATCTAATACTATTACTGTTTGCAGGGGCTTTTGATGAAACAATATCTGCACTTAGACTTGCACTGTTACTATTGTGAGAGCTGGTCGAAGACTCTCTTTGGGTACTTAGGCTTATGCTAAATTTGCCAGAGTAACTGACAACCAAGCTTTTAGAGTTGCTACTTGCACTGTTGCTGATTGATGAGTCAGAGTGTAAACTGTTTAAGGAGCAGTGGCTAACCCTGTTGCTGGATGAGTAAATGGTAATGCTGCTCAATTTACTGAGACTATTACTGTTACTGCTGAGTAAACCCTGGTTCATACTACTGAAAGAGCTTCTACTAAGTGAAGTGGCTGAAGAACTAATCATCGAACACAAGCTGTCTCTGCTGCTACCAGGTGAGCTACTGGTCAAACTGCTTCCAGCACTTAGGCTCCAACTGTCACTGTTGGAGGGGGTGGTAACTGGACTGCTCAGGGCACTAAAGGTAGCGCTATTAACGTTAAGGATTCCAGCTCCTGAGCTACTTAGAGTACTTAAAGTACCACTGAAGCTACTTGAGGACTTGGGAGCTGTGCTGCTCAGAATATCAAGGCTGGCACTGCTGCTACTGGTTTCTGCAGATTCCAAATTATTCAGTGAACTGAAGATTGAACTACTGATACTTAATGAACTGAAATCTGAGGTAATCAGGGGACTGGAGTTAACACTGTTGCTGCTGGATGATGTTATGGCTGAGATACTCAAGTCACTTGGTCTGATACTATTACTGTTTGCAGGGCTTTTGATGAAACAATATCTGCACTTAGTCTTGCACTGTTGCTATTGTGAGAGCTGGTCAAAGAGTCACTCTGGGTACTCTGGCTGATGCTAAATTTGCCAGAGTAGCTGGTAGACAAACTTTTAGAGTTGCTACTCACACTGTTAATGATCACTGAGTCAGAGTGGAAACTGCTTAAAGAGCAGTGGCTAATCCTGTTGCTGGATGAATAAATGGCTATGCTGCTCAATTTACTGAGACTATTACTGTTACTGCTGAGTAAACCCTGGTTCATACTACTGAAAGAGCTGGGGTTATCATGGCTTCTGCTAAGTGAAGTGGCTGAAGAACTAATCATTGCACACAGGCTATCTCTGCTGCTACCAGGTGAGCTACTGGCAAGACTGCTTACAGCACTTAGGCTCCAACTATCACTGTTGGAAGAGGTGGTAACTGGACTGCTCAGGACACTAAAGGTAGCACTATTAACATTAAGGATTCCAGCTCCTGAGCTACTTAGAGTACTTAAAGTACCACTTAAGCTGCTTGAGGACTTTGGGGCTGTGCTGCTCAGAATATCAAGGCTGGCACTGCTGCTACTGGTTCCTGCAGATTCCAAATTATTCAGTGAACTGGAGGTTGCACTACTGATACTTAATGAACTGAAATCTGAGGTAATCAGGGGACTGGAGTTGTCATTGTTGCTGCTGGGTGATGTTATGGCTGAGATACTCAAGTCACTTGGTCTAATACTATTACTGTTTGCAGGTGCTTTTGATGAAACAATACCTGCACTTAGACTTGCACTGTTACTATTGTGAGAGCTGGTCGAAGACTCTCTTTGGGTACTTAGGCTTATGCTAAATTTGCCAGAGTAACTGACAACCAAGCTTTTAGAGTTGCTACTTGCACTGTTGCTGATTGATGAGTCAGAGTGTAAACTGTTTAAGGAGCAGTGGCTAACCCTGTTGCTGGATGAGTAAATGGTAATGCTGCTCAATTTACTGAGACTATTACTGTTACTGCTGAGTAAACCCTGGTTCATACTACTGAAAGAGCTGGGGTTATCATGGCTTCTGCTAAGTGAAGTGGCTGAAGAACTAATCATCGCACACAGGCTATCTCTGGTGCTACCAGGAGAGCTACTGGTCAGACTGCTTACAGCACTTAGGCTCCAACTTTCACCGTTGGAAGAGGTGGTAACTGGACTGCTCAGTGCACTAAAGGTGGCACTATTAACATTAAGGATTTCAGCTCCTGAGCTACTTTTTGTGCTGAAAGTACCACTGAAGCTACTTGAGGACTTGGGAGCTGTGCTGCTCAGAATATCAAGGCTGGCACTGCTGCTACTGGTTTCTGCAGATTCCAAATTATTCAGTGAACTGAAGATTGCACTACTGATACTTAATGAACTGAAATCTGAGGTAATCAGGGGACTAGAGTTAACACTGTTGCTGCTGGATGATGTTATGGCTGAGATACTCAAGTCACTTGGTCTAATACTATTACTGTTTGCAGGGGCTTTTGATGAAACAATATCTGCACTTAGTCTTGCACTGTTGCTATTGTGAGAGCTGGTCAAAGAGTCACTCTGGGTACTCTGGCTGATGCTAAATTTGCCAGAGTAGCTGATAGACAAACTTTTAGAGTTACTACTCACGCTGTTAATGATCACTGAGTCAGAGTGGAAACTGCTTAAAGAGCAGTGGCTAATCCTGTTGCTGGATGAATAAATGGCTATGCTGCTCAATTTACTGAGACTATTACTGTTACTGCTGAGTAAACCCTGGTTCATGCTACTGAAAGAGCTGGGGTTATCATGGTTTCTGCTAAGTGAAGTGGCTGAAGAACTAATCATCGCACACAGGCTATCTCTGGTGCTACCAGGAGAGCTACTGGTCAGACTGCTTACAGCACTTAGGCTCCAACTTTCACCGTTGGAAGAGGTGGTAACTGGACTGCTCAGTGCACTAAAGGTGGCACTATTAACATTAAGGATTTCAGCTCCTGAGCTACTTTTTGTGCTGAAAGTACCACTGAAGCTACTTGAGGACATGGGGGCTGTGCTGCTCAGAATAATTTGGCTAGCACTGTTGCTACTGGTTTCTGCAGATCCTAAATTATTCAGTGAACTGGAGATTGCACTACTGATACTGAATGAACTGTAATCTGATGTAACTGGGAAACCAGAGTTTACACTTTTGCTCCTGGCTGAGGTACTCAAGTCACTTGGTCTAATGCTGTTACTGTTTGCAGGTGCTTTTGATGAAATAATATCTGCACTTAGACTGACACTGTGAGAGTTGGTCATAGAGTTACTGTGGATGCTCTGGCTAATACTAAATTTACCAGAGTAACTGGTAACTAAACTGTTGAAATTGCTACTGGCACTAATGCTGACCACTGAGTCAGAGACCAAGCTGCTTAGGACACACTGGCTGACACTGTTTCTGCTTAGTGAATTTATGGCTGAGCTGCTTGCACTAGGGGTAGTATTTTTATCACTGGATTCAGAGGTACTCTGAGTACTGGATCTAGCAGCATTATTACTTTGTAAACTGTCAGGTGATGTACTCAGAGTACTAATAATGGCACTGGTACTACTGAATGACATGGCTGTTGTGCTTCTCGAGACACTGGAGCTAATGCTGTTACTGCTATAGAGGCTACTGGAGAAGCTGCTCAGGGTGTTTGTGAAAGTGTTTTTACTGCTGAGAGAGCTTAAATCAAAGTCACTTCTGCTGGTTGAACTTGTCATTGAACTTGCAAAAACACTTAATGTAAAAGCATTTCCTTTGCTTGAACTTGATAAAGATTCTTGCGTTGTGCTTGATGAAAATCCGCTGCTTCTTTGCCCTGTGACTAAAGAAAGGGAATGTTATATAAGTGGTATTACTTTTATCAATATATATCTCAATACCTTAATATTATTCTATCTTCTTGCATTCTTGATTTATGTAGTTCTTCTTTCTTCTTTGATAATTCCTATCTTGGAAAGGACTAAAAGTTTATTTCTTCTACAAATTCTGTATTTTCGCACTGATAGTTTTTTTAGAAATATTTGAAATTATCTTCCTCAGATGGATATATAACTTGAAAATAAGATGGGTTTCACATTCTTCTTTCTTCCCATTTTCTTTTTCTTCATAGTCTTTTGAAACAATGAAAAAAAAAGCCTCTTTCATTTCATGTACTAACATTCATAATTTCAGTAGAATGAATAATTTGTAATCTTGGAATGTTCTTGTGTTTAAGTAAATAATAAAAGGAATTGCTATGCATTACTTGTTACAAGTCACATATAATCAACAGGACTATCATATTATCTAGCTTACGAGTATATGAAAATTAAAAGCATCGTGTAAAGTGATCTCTCATGCTTTCCTTATCCATAGTTTGTCAGTAACATTGAAGAACCAAGTGCTTGCGTGATTTTGAAAGCAAATCTTTATTTAGAGCCATTTGCATAATAATATTTCGTCAGCAAGGAATTTTCTCCTCTCACGAGTGAGGCTGATTAGAAAGTGAAAGGAATTTAAGCCTTGTTTTGTACGAATGCTTGTTCATGAATATTACTAATAATGATGTTTTTAGTGATTTCTTTAAATATTCATTTACCTCGTCTTTTTAATTAAATTGACATGACCGGGAGTACAACTCGGCCTTCCAAAAAGCGTATGCTTTAAAGACTGAGTTGTAACTTTGAAGCATGTTCAGACGAAAGGGAGCATCTCTGTTCAATATACAAGGCCTCTTTGGCGATTGCTTTGGCTCGTTTCGCATAACTTTAAATAACTTTATCTAATACTGGGAGGTTCTAAATTTACTAGCTTTTCGCACACGACATTTACGTTCATGGTGAACCTTTCTCTCTGCTTCTGGATGATATCAGCTGATTTTTCTTCCCTTTCTTCTTCTTCTTGTTTCA
Source organism: Macrobrachium rosenbergii (assembly GCF_040412425.1). Taxonomy (NCBI): domain Eukaryota; kingdom Metazoa; phylum Arthropoda; class Malacostraca; order Decapoda; family Palaemonidae; genus Macrobrachium; species Macrobrachium rosenbergii. The sequence continues at coordinate 44,646,747 of NC_089743.1, forward strand.
TTCCAGAAGTTTTACCCGAGGTAAAATGGAGTCCAACAAATAAGTCTAAAATGAAGATTCTATGAATAAAAAAAAAGTCGAGGCTTCGATGATACTCAGAATTTGTTATTTCACAGATTTTCCCCCATTGAAACTTTACGACAAAACATTCCTCATCGCAAAATGTTAAAGGATGAATTTTTCGAACTCTTGATCTTGCTACCTTGATCTGACCGAGATGACCTTGAGACGCTGTCCTCGCGGAGTGAGCTGGAGGCTCCTGAGACCTCATGACCTGCAGGATGCGGGGCTGAGAGAGAGGACCTGCTACCTATAAAATCATAAAGAAAAAGGAAGCTGTCCTTGTGTGCTGTCTAATGGAAATCGCCCTGCTCGAGGCATTACATGAAAGGTGAAACATCTAAAAATTGGACGCACTGGTTTATGCATTCTTGAAATTCACTAGAATGTTATGGTGAATTATTCGGAGGCTGAAGGCTTGATAATGTGAATTGTATCTTCGTAAGCGTTATCGATAGATTGGAGTACATCAAATGAAAAATCATATTCTTGAAACTCACTGGTGAATGAGCTGCTGATCTGGTGGCTGGAGGCCGCGTTACCTGACGTGCTGCTGAAAGATGTGGCTGGTACAGGTGACCGGCTAATGACCTCTTCGGTACCTGGGAAATCAAAGACGTTGAGCTGATAAGGTAGGGCTTGTGAAATCACCTTTCCAGAAAAAAAAAATTAAGATACGGCTCTTGAGTTTATCTTTCGCGCAGAACTTCTCGTTTTCTTGTAAGAAGATCTTGACAGAATAGTTTGAAAAACACGTAGAATGAGCTTGAATATTGTTAAATGACGCGGCTTGATGTTAAACATAAGCAGAAAGCAGACTTTGGGCCCCAATTCATCTTCGTGCAACTTTGCAAGATCTGTTGTTTTCTGTTTTTTGATGTTTTTAACCATAGCAATTATTTTACGTGGAACCGCACCAACGGAAATTCATTTACTGCAATTCAACTTTTATCGAAGACAGATGGTTAAAGACATGGCTACACTAACAATCTTATATATATATATATATATATATATATATATATATATATATATATATATATATATATATATATATATATATATATATATATATGCATATACATATATATATATACATATACATATATATACATATATATATGTATATATATATATATATATATATATATATATATATATATGAGACTACCACAGGCCAGCCATTCTCATATATATATATATATATATATATATATATATATATATATATATATATATATATATATATATATATATATATATGTATGTATGTATGTATATACATATATATATATATGTATGTATGTATATACATATATATATATATATATATATATATATATATATATGACTATTTATCACATCACCAGTGATAATAACCCTCTCTTGTGGCCGAATGGTTAGTGTGTCACTGTAGTCCTGATTCCTCGTCCGTCGCTGGTTCGACCTCACGGGACGGTGGACTTATTTTCAACTAAAAATTCCCCTTCGGTAACATATATATGAAAATATATTACTTCCGAGGCAGAGTGAATTGGATATTAAAGGACGTTTGTAGCTTTCTGATTATATATATATATATATATATATATATATATATATATATATATATATATATATATATATATATATATATATATATATATATATATATATATATATATATATATATGAGACTACCACAGACCAGCCATTCTCGTATATTGATGAATTCTTAAAATAACTCAGAGGGGACACTGAATCTACTGAAATAAGCAAAATCTTGAACCGTTTCCCTCACAAAGAAAAGAAAAGTCGCCAATGAAAGCAATCAATAAAAATAGTCAAGACTTTGCAAACTGGTTATAGATAGCGCAGCGCCCAAAGTTCAACCTTAGCATCTGGCAAGAATGCCAGATTATTTATTTCCCATTTAAGAAACATTCTTGTCCTTCTGTTGACTCTAAAAACACTTTCACGTTCAATGCTGATAAACTTAGCTTCTTCTTTTAAAGATCTTGTAAGTCTTCTACGCTTGATGTCGCTCGGGATTTCTCGTGGCTTCGTTCAACTTCAGATAAGCTTAGGACTTGCGTGAAGCTTTCTAAACTTAAAAATTCTCTTTCCTGCTAGGTCTTGAGATTCGTTGATTGAATTAAACTTCTCATATTATATTTTTCACATTAATCACTTCACATTCTTCGGAAGACTTGCTAACACTCCCGGAGATATTTCGGGAGTGTAAGGAACCGGGATTCGAGAGAATCCATATACCATTTTTGGGATGTTAATAAACTAATACCCTGTAAAGTATTATCACTTAAGATATTGGTACTGCATTATATCCGCTGAATTTCCCAACACATGAAATTTCGACTTGAACTGCAGACAGCAACAACGTCAGGAAATAACATTCCGTTGACAATTACCTAGCCATTATAAAATCTCTTATAGTAACGGGGCTATAGGCTACCTGCTTGTAGAGTGATCTTTAAGTGCTGGCAAGAATAAGTATACTGCCAGTCTTAACGGCAATAATTTACGTATTAATCTGTTTACTAACCTTGCAAACTTATCTTTACGCTTGCTTGAAGCATGAAGCTTCTAAAATCTGCTGCCATCTGTTTTTCTCTTCTGAAGATAGAGCTCGAACCTTTTTTATGCAAACAACTGCCTCCAGAGGGCACATGTATATGCGTTGCACTTTCATCCTTACAAGCCGACTGAAATCGTATTTCGACTTGTAGATAAAGCTACTTTAAATGTAAGCTTATTTGAAAAGTAGGTTCCCTCACTTTTAAAACCAAGACCACTAACCTGCTGAAGTTTCAAGCAGGTGTTTCTTACTCGATGAGGCAGGTGCCTGCTTGCTGAATAGAAGACGCCAAAAGCACCTGAGAGATTTCGACTAATTCTTATTACTTTTGCTCACCAGATGTCTCTGCATTCCAGGCGCCGGCCCCGCCCACAATCCCCCGTCCCTCTGATTACTTTTTGATCACAACCGAACTTTTTGAGGTACTTACTGCTTGAGCTGCTCGATGAGCTACCTGCAAAACCAAGAGGTAGGAATTAGTCTTTAGGCACAGCATATGAATATAGCATATCCCGTCAATAAACATTCACAACTAAGTTCAAAGAAGGAATAATATTTTTCCTTCACGGCTATAATAGTTTTACACATTTTCTAAAAAAATAATAATAATAATAATAATAATTAAAGGCCTTATCCCTTTCTTTATTTATCGCAGCAATATTTTGCAACTATCATCTCAGAATACTCATTTTTGTTTTGTGAAGTGTTTTGCAAAATTTGATGAAAATATGACACTGCCTTTCGGAAGGTTTTTCTTAATTCTTATTTCTGTTAATTTTCTCTATTTGTTTAACTCTGGGGTGGTTGGGGGCAACAAGATTTGGCAGTCATATCAGTAATTTTCATCTTATTCTATGAAGGGGAAAACAAGACGAAACATTACTACACTCAACATACTCAAGGTACTTACTTGTACATGATATGCTCATGTATATCTTGCAGCCTCATGTATTATCTATAGCTCCTATGTATGCACGCAGATATGTGTACATTCGTGTATATATCTGTTTTTAAAGATTAGGAAAATCCTTATCCCTATCATACTAAAAGCTTCATTATTCTCTGTCAATCAAATCTAACAAGATTTATTCTGTATTTCAGCCTGTTTATAATAATTAACCATATATCCTCGGAAATCACCATCACCAGCATCCATTTCTCTTTTATTTATCTGGCTTAACTAGCAGGATAGCCAGATTTGCAGATGGCACCAAACTAGGTGTAAATGCAGCACACCCAGATACAGTGGAAAGTTTAAGAAATGATCTAAGGAAAATGGGAGAGTGGTCAAAAAGATGGCAAATGCCTTTTAACTTGGATAAGGGTAAAGTGTTACAAATAGGAACAAGCAACCCTCATGCCAACTATATGCTGCTTGGGAATGACATGAATAGTGTAGAACAAGAAGAGGACCTTAGAATCATTATTACCAAGGACTTAATATCCACAAAACAGTGCATAACAGCTGAAAAGAAGGCACAGAAACTAGTGGGATACGTAAAGAGGCAGTTCAAATACAGAAACAAGGAAACGGTGCTGCAGCTCTACACATCCATAGTTAGACCTCATCTTGAATATGCAGTACAGTTTTGGTCACCAACACTAAGAAAGAGCATAAATAGATTAGAAGGGGTACCAGCAAGAGCCACAAAGTTAATTCCATCCATCAGGCAAATAGGTTACCAAAGACGACTAGAGAGCCTGAACATGTATGGCTTAGAAACACGACGGTTGCGAGGACAACTCACAGAAACATTCAAAATACTGAAAGGCTTAACAAAAGTAGACAGTAACCTCTTCACATTAAACGAAAACCAGACAAGAAATAATGGATGGAAACTAGAACTGAAGAAAAACAACGCATCTCATTGTGGGAACTTTTTCGCATACAAGATATGTGACACATGGAATAAACTGCCACCAGAAGTCGTCACCAGCAACAGTGTGGAAGCGTTTAAAAGAAAAGTGGGCAAAATCATTAGAACACTGTAAATGAACAGTAAAGCCTGCTCCTAGAGATAAATGAGCGAATGATGTCCCCTCGGATGGACTAAAAAGCCTTTGAGGCATACTAATCCTTGTAACTCTCTCTCTCTCTCTCTCTCTCTCTCTCTCTCTCTCTCTCTCTCTCTCTCTCTCTCTCTCTCTCTGCCTCTCTGCCTAATCATGTGTGTATGTGTGTTTCTGTCTTTGTTCATTTGCTTGAATCTGTGAGTGAAGTAGACGGAGTGAGAGAGAGAGAGAGAGAGAGAGACAGATGTATGTACTTTTATCTATCTGCACAGTACGTTCTTGCTCATAAAATGAAGTTTTGTAAACACATTATATATATATATATATATATATATATATATATATATATATATATATATACACATATGTCTTTACATGTAGATATATCTATTTATATATGTATATATGTGTGTGTGTATGTATGTATATGTATATAATAACGTTGGTGTTTACACCTGCCATTTTTGTGTATGCACTGCTTTCTATGCAAAGGTGAAAGACGAGAGGGCAAAAGCATTCAGTATACGCAAATATGTCTGTACAGACAGACACCAGCATACTATATAAGCATATACGTATGTATATATACATTTACATATATACATATATATATATATATATATATATATATATATATATATATATATATATATATATATATATATGTATATGCAGTTCTATATATATATATATATATATATATATATATATATATATATATTATTCCTATGTGCAGTTCTATATATGTATGCGCGTAAGAGATTCCATTTGCATAAAAATTAAATAAATAGTGGTTTCTCTTAGCTAACTAGATTACTATACTATCCTGTAAGGGAGAAAAATAAAACCAGGTCCACGTACCACTACTGAAACTAGATATCGATTTTTCAAAGGAGGAACTACAGGGGGAACTTGATATGGATGAGGTACATGAGGAGCTAATCGAAGATGGTGATGACACGGAAATGAATTCGGAAATGCTCGAACTGCTGCAAGACACCGATTGGAGAATGCTCGGGCTTGAAACGGAACTTGAACTTGAACTGGAACTTGAACACGAGGAGCTTGAATGGGATGAGACCGAATTCATTAATGAGCACTCTGAGGAGCTTGAGGAGGAGCTTGAACTTGACGAACATGAGCTTGGACTTGAAGATGAAGATGATGAGGTTGAGCTGCATGAGGATGATGAACTTGAGCTGGATGATGAGCTAGGTGAGGAAGATGAGCTTGAACCGGAAGATGAAGAAGATGAGATTGAACTGGAGGATGAGGAAGAGGAGCTTGAGCTGGAAGATGAGCTAGATGAAGAAGATGAGCTTGAACTTGAAGATGAAGATGATGAGGTTGAGCTGCATGAGGATGATGAACTTGAGCTGGATGATGAGCTAGATGAGGAAGATGAGCTTGAACTGGAAGATGAAGAAGATGAGATTGAACTGGAGGATGAGGAAGAGGAGCTTGAGCTGGAAGATGAGCTAGATGAAGAAGATGAGCTTGAACTTGAAGATGAGGATGATGAGCTTGAGCTGGAAGATGAACTTGAGCTGGATGAAGAGCTAGATGAAGAAGATGGGCTTGAACTACAAGATGATGAAGACGAACTTGAACTGGAAGGTGAGCTTGAACTGGAAGATGAGGAAGATGAGATTGAGCTAGGTGAAGAGGAAGAGGAGCTTGAACTTGAAGATGACGAGCTTGAGCTTGAAGAGGGTGAGGAGGAAGATGAACTACAGCTCGAAGATGAAGAAGAAAATGAAGAAGACTGACTAGAACTAGAGGAAGACGAAGATGATGATTGGCTCGAGCTTCGAGATGAGCAAGAGGATGAGATACTTGAACTGGAGGAGAGGGAGGAAGATGACTGGCTTGAACTAGATGAAGAAGATGAGGAAGACTGGCTGGAGCTTGAAGATGATGAAGATGAAGACTGGCTGGAGTTGGAGGAAGAAGATGAAGAGGACTGACTAGAGCTTGATGAAGATGAAGATGATGATTGGCTAGAACTCGAGGATGAACTAGACGAAGACTGACTAGAGCATGAAGAGCTTGATTGGCTTGAGCTTGATGAAGAGGAGGATGAAGAATTACTAGAGCTTGAAGAGGATGAAGAACTTGATTGGCTTGAGCTTGAAGAGGATGAAGAACTTGATTGGCTTGAGCTTGATGAGGAGGAAGAGGAAGACTGACTAGAGCTTGCTGAAGATGAAGAGGAAGATTGGCTAGAACTTGAGGATGAACTAGATGAAGACTGACTAGAGCATGAAGAGGAGGAAGAACTTGATTGGCTTGAGCTTGATGAGAAAGAAGAAGAAGACTGACTAGAGCTTGAAGACGATGAAGAACTTGATTGGCTTGAGCTCGGTGAGGAGGAAGAGGAAGACTGACTAGAGCTTGATGAAAATGAAGAGGAAGATTGGCTAGAACTTGAGGATGAACTAGATGAAGACTGACTAGAGCTTGAAGATGATGAAGAGGAAGATTGACTAGAACTTGAGGATGAACTAGATGAAGACTGACTAGAGCTTGAAGATGATGAAGAGGAAGATTGGCTTGAACTTGAGGATGAACTAGATGAAGACTGACTAGAGCTTGAAGATGATGAAGAACTTGATTGGCTAGAACTTGAGGATGAGCTAGATGAAGACTGACTAGAGCTTGAAGATGATGAAGAGGAAGATTGGCTTGAACTTGAGGATGAACTAGATGAAGACTGACTAGAGCTTGAAGATGATGAAGAACTTGATTGGCTAGAACTTGAGGATGAGCTAGATGAAGACTGACTAGAGCTTGAAGATGATGAAGAGGAAGATTGGCTTGAACTTGAGGATGAACTAGATGAAGACTGACTAGAGCTTGAAGATGATGAAGAACTTGATTGGCTAGAACTTGAGGATGAGCTAGATGAAGACTGACTAGAGCTTGAAGATGATGAAGAGGAAGATTGGCTTGAACTTGAGGATGAACTAGATGAAGACAGACTAGAGCTTGATGAAGATGAAGAGGAAGATTGACTTGAACTTGAGGATGAACTAGGTGAAGACTGACTAGAGCTTGAAGATGATGAAGAACTTGATTGGCTTGAACTTGCGGATGAACTGGATGAAGACTGACTAGAGCTTGAAGATGATGAAGAGGAAGATTGGCTTGAACTTGAGGATGAACTAGATGAAGACTGGCTAGAGCTTGATGAAGATGAAGAGGAAGATTGGCTTGAACTTGATGAGGAGGAAGAGGAAGACTGACTTGAGCTTGAAGAAGACGAAGAGGAAGATTGGCTGGAACTTGAGGATGAGCTAGATGAAGACTGACTAGAGCTTGATGAAGATGAAGAAGATGATTGACTTGAGCTTGATGAGGAGGAAGAGGAAGACTGACTAGAACTTGTCGAAGATGAAGAGGAAGATTGGCTAGAACTTGAGGATAAACTAGATGAAGACTGACTCGAGCTTGAAGATGATGAAGAAGATGATTGGCTCGAACTTGATGAGGAGGAAGAGGAAGACTGACTAGAGCTTGAAGAAGACGAAGAGGAAGATTGGCTGGAACTTGAGGATGAACTAGATGAAGACTGGCTAGAGCTTGATGATGGTGAAGAGGACGATTGGCTAGAACTTGATGAGGAGGAAGAGGAAGACTGACTAGAGCTTGATGAAGGTGAGGAGGAAGATTGGCTAGAACTTGAGGATGAACTAGATGAAGACTGACTCGAGCTTGAAGATGATGAAGAAGACGATTGGCTAGAACTTGATGAGGAGGAAGAGGAAGACTGACTCGAGCTTGATGATGATGAAGAGGAAGACTGGCTTGAACTTGATGAGGAGGAAGATGAAGACTGACTAGAGCTTGATGAAGATGAAGAGGAAGATTGGCTTGAACTTGCGGATGAGCTAGATGAAGACTGACTCGAGCTTGATGATGATGAAGAGGATGATTGGCTAGAACTTGATGATAAACTAGATGAAGACTGACTAGAGCTTGATGAACAAGAAGAGGAAGATTGGCTTGAACTTGATGAGGAGGAAGAGGAAGACTGACTAGAGCTTGACGAAGACGAAGAGGAAGATTGGCTGGAACTTGAGGATGAACTAGATGAAGACTGACTCGAGCTCGAAGATGATGAAGAGGATGATTGGCTTGAACTTGATGAGGAAGAAGAGGAAGACTGGCTAGAACTTGAGGATGAACTAGATGAAGACTGACTCGAGCTTGATGAAGATGAAGAGGATGATTGGCTAGAACTTGAGGATGAACTAGATGAAGACTCACTAGAGCTTGATGAAGACGAAGAGGATGATTGGCTTGAACTTGATGAGGAGGAAGAGGAAGACTGGCTAGAACTTGAGGATGAACTAGATGAAGACTGACTAGAGCTTGATGAAGATGAAGAGGATGATTGGCTAGAACTTGGGGATGAACTAGATGAAGACTGACTAGAGCTTGATGAAAAGGAAGATGATGACTGGCTTGAACTTGATGAGGAGGAAGAAGAAGACTGACTACAGCTTGATGAAGATGAAGAAGATGATTGGCTTGAGCTTGATGATGAACTAGATGAAGATTGACTAGAGCTTGATGAAGATGAAGAAGATGATTGGCTTGAACTTGATGAGGAAGAAGAGGAAGACTGACTCGAGCTTGATGAAGATGAAGAGGATGACTGGCTAGAACTAGAGGATGAACTAGATGAAGACTGACTAGAGCTTGATGAAGATGAAGAGGAAGATTGGCTTGAACTTGATGAAGAGGAAGAGGAAGACTGACTCGAGCTTGAAGAAGATGAAGAGGATGACTGGCTAGAACTTGAGGATGAACTAGATGAAGACTGACTAGAGCTTGAAGATGATGAAGAAGATGATTGGCTAGAGCTTGATGAGAAAGAAGAAGAAGACTGACTCGAGCTTGATGAAGATGAAGAAGATGATTGGCTAGAACTTGAGGATGAAATAGATGAAGACTGGCTAGAGCTTGATGAAGATGAGGATGATGATTGGCTTGAACTTGATGAGGAAGAAGAGGAAGACTGACTAGAGCTTGATGATAATGAAGAGGAGGATTGGCTAGAACTTGAGGATGAACTAGATGAAGACTGACTAGAACTTGATGAACTTGAAGAGGAAGATTGGCTTGAACTTGATGAGGAGGAAGAGGAGGACTGACTAGAGCTTGACGACGATGAAGAAGATGATTGGCTTGAGCTTGAAGATGAACTAGATGAAGACTGACTAGAGCTTGATGAAGATGAAGAGGATGATTGGCTAGAACTTAAGGATGAACTAGATGAAGACTGACTAGAACTTGAAGATGATGAAGAAGATGATTGGCTAGAGCTTGATGAGGAGGAAGATGAAGACTGACTAGAGCTTGATGAAGATGAAGAAGATGATTGACTTGAGCTTGAGGATGAACTAGATGAAGACTGACTAGAGCTTGATGAAGAGGAAGAGGATGATTGGCTAGAACTTGAGGATGAACTAGATGAAGACTGACTAGAGCTTGACGAAGATGAAGAAGATGATTGGCTAGAACTTGATGAGGAGGAGGAGGAAGACTGACTAGAGCTTGAAGATGATGAAGAAGATGATTGGCTTGAGCTTGAGGATGAGCTAGATGAAGACTGACTAGAGCTTGACGAAGATGAAGAGGATGATTGGCTAGAACTTGATGAGGAGGAAGAGGAAGACTGACTAGAGCTTGATGAAGATGAAGAGGAGGATTGGCTAGAACTTGATGAGGAGGAAGATGAAGACTGACTAGAGCTTGATGAAGATGAAGAGGATGACTGACTAGAACTTGAGGATGAACTAGATGAAGACTGACTAGAGCTTGATGAAGATGAAGAGGAGGATTGGCTAGAACTTGATGAGGAGGAAGAGGAAGACTGACTAGAGCTTGATGAAGATGAAGAGGAGGATTGGCTAGAACTTGATGAGGAGGAAGAGGAAGATTGACTAGAGCTTGATGAAGATGAAGAGGATGATTGGCTAGAACTAGAGGATGAACTAGATGAAGACTGACTAGAGCTTGAAGAAGATGAAGAACTTGATTGGCTTGAGCTTGATGAGGAGGAAGAGGAAGACTGGCTAGAGCTTGATGAAGACGAAGAGGATGATTGGCTAGAACTTGAGGATGAACTAGATGAAGACTGGCTAGAGCTTGATGAAGATGAAGAGGAAGATTGGCTAGAACTTGAGGATGAACTAGATGAAGACTGACTAGAGCTTGATGAACTAGAAGAGGAAGATTGGCTTGAACTTGATGAGGAGGAAGAGGAAGACTGACTAGAGCTTGAAGACGATGAAGAAGATGATTGACTTGAGCTTGAGGATGAACTAGACGAAGACTGACTAGAGCTTGATGAAGATGAAGAGGATGATTGGCTAGAACTTGAGGATGAACTAGATGAAGACTGACTAGAGCTTGATGAAGATGATGACGATGACTGACTTGAACTTGAAGAGGATGATGAAGATGACTGACTTGAGCTGGAAGAAGATGATGATGAAGATTGGCTTGAACTTGAAGATGATGAGGAAGATGATTCGCTTGAACTTGAAGATGATGAGGAAGATGATTGGCTGGAACTAGATGAAGAGGAGGAGGAAGATTGGCTTGAGCTTAGAGATGAAGATGATGATGACTGGCTTGAGCTTGAAGATGATGAAGATGAGGACTTACTTGAACTTGAAGAAGAGGAGGAAGAAGACTGGCTTGAGCTAGAAGAAGAAGAGGAAGAGGACTGACTTGAACTTGAAGAAGAAGAAGAAGAAGACTGACTGGAACTAGACGAAGAGGAGGAAGAGGATTGGCTTGAACTTGATGATAATGAGGAAGAAGACTGGCTTGAACTTGAAGAGGACGATGATGAACTCTGGGAACTTGACGAGGAGAAGGAAGAACTGGATGATGATGAGGAAGAAGAACTTGGTTCGCATAAACAGTCGGGTTCGCACAGGCAATCGATGGCTGAGCTGCTGGATTCCTCGCAAAGACAATCAACGAATGAACTGCTAGACTCTTCGCACAGACAATCAACAGCTGAACTTGAAGTGGGATTAGCAAGACAGAAACAATCTTCAGACGCTGGGCAATAGCAGTCGAGATTTTGTGGTTGTATTTCTTGAGCAAATGAAGACAAAGCGTTACCAAAGGCTTCTGATGAGGATGATGCCGACATGTGAATATTACGGCATCCTGCAACTTGGCTGTCCCAGCTCTCGGGCCACCACGGTGCAGGGTAAACCTCGTCACACGAAAATCCAGAGGGTCCACCCGTGGAGGAGGACTGTTGTCTCCTGTTGTTTACATCCCTCTTCCACGTGTCCTTCTCAGCCGGGGCGCAGTCAATGTTGACGAGAGATCCACTTGCTTTGTGGTGTATCGTGTATCGAAGCTTTGCCACACAGCGGTACGGGCCTTGGCCTTCAATTTTTTTGTAGAACACCACGTCATCTTCATAAACGTTCTGAAATTCAGAACAAAGGAGTGAAAATATAATGAGCCAAGATATCTGTTTTCAGAATTCATTTGTGAACAAAATAAATTTTATTTCCCAAGATAATCAACCCTTTTCCAGTGGCATTAGCTTCATGTCGATTTTCTTTAAATGGTCTGGTATTTTCGTTCTGTATCACAATCTCAAGAAAATATAACAATACTGGCATTTAACTGACGGAGACACTTTGGCCTGAAAGTTAAGACTAATTATCTCAATCCTGCAAAGCAAGATTCCATTTCATTGTTTCATATGTAGTAAATATGACAAAAGTTTAAATCTAAAATACTGTAAAATATAAAAATGTAAAATGGGAACTCCATGAATAACGCTATGAAATTGTAGATCATATTTCTCATATATTGCAATTGGTGAGAACTCTACCTGTGGTAAAAATTACAGCACAAGACACATATTGTACACACACACCCAGTATATACAGACACACTCATATGTATATACATATATATATATATATATATATATATATATATATATATATATATAATAATAATAATACTAAATCGTAAACACTTTAATTAATAAGTACTGTGCATAAAGATGTATTCGTCATGTCATGACATGTCAAGATATGGAATAATTGGAGTCCACAACACAACTGATGACTGGATTTTTATCGTGATACATTTTGAATGGCTGATGCCACAAGGAGAGAGAATTCAACCCTGTCTGAGACCATGATGCTTAGTTTAATTTTTTTATTCAAGTGTCATTACTTTCATTACTTTGTCCGACTAAACACAAGGGAAATCATTGCTCCATTCCAGCGGAAACTCGTATATATATATATATATATATATATATATATATATATATATATATATATATATATATATATATATATATATGAGTGTGCGTGTGTGTAAACCATCTACCATTACTTAGTGGATATACACGACAAGAAAACCGCCTCTGATTGACCTCATAACCACGGACAAAGAAATTGTTTACAGATAGATAGATAGCTACTAGAAGGTTTGATTCATAGAATGCCATTTAATACACGAATGAAAGTACATCAAAAGTCATTCAATAAATGGCGTAAAATGCTTTTTAAGAAAAATACGAGTTTCCGCTGGAATGGAGCAATGATTTCCCTTGTGTTTAGTCGGACAAAGTAATGAAAGTAATGACACTTGAATAAAAAAAATTAAACTAAGCATCATGGTCTCAGACAGGGGTTGAATTCCTCTCTCCTTGTGGCATCAGCCATTCAAAATGTATCACGATAAAAATCCAGTCATCAGTTGTGTTGTGGACTCCAATTATTCCATATCTTGACATGTCATGACATGACGAATACATCTTTATGCACAGTACTTATTAATTAAAGGGTTTACGATTTAGTATTTTATTATTATTATTATTATTATTTATTATTATTATTATTATTATTATTATTATTATTATTATTATTATTATTATTATTCAGAAGATGAACCCCACTCACATGGAACAAGCCCACGGGGGCCACTGAGTCGAAATTCCAGCTTCCAAAGATTACGGTGTTCATTTGAAAGAAGTAACATAAGGTAATATGGAATACAGAAAGAAGAGATTAGTTGTTAGAAAAAAATAAATTGACATATTAATAAAGATAGATAAAAATGTAAGTAAATTACAAAAATAAGAGAGTTGACTTAGGATAGTAATGCATTGCATTTGTGTTTTTATTTTTTATTCCCGCCTAAAGCTTCAGATATAAATAGTCATAAAAAAGTACCAGTACCTTGCTAATGGATATTAATCAACATATTACCGGGATAAATGTTTAGGAATTAATGGAGGTGATATAAACAGCATGTTCGCGTCAGATATCGGGGCAATTATGTGAAGGATCGACATAAAATTATGTATACGACGAAGTACATTTTTCATGAGTTGAGTTTGTTGATACTTACCGTCCCTTCTCTGAAATTCCCCTCGTCAATATAGTCTTTTGACATTTACGTAACACTTGCTTGTTAATCTCCTCGCGTAGCTTTTTTTTCTTGTTTCATTGCTAATGGAAAACAGCTATTAAACCCAGCCATTAAAATATGAGGAGGTATATATACTGTACGCACACACACACACACACACACACACACACACACACATATATATATATATATATATATATATATATATATATATATATATATATATATATATATATATATATATATACATATACTGTATATCTATAATTAGATATGTCTGGGTGTGTTTGCATGTGCATATTATATATATATATATATATATATATATATATATATATATATATATATATATATATATATATATATATATATATATATATATATATATATATATATATATATATATATATATATATATATATATATATATATATATATATATATATATTAAGCAAAATGTTTAATATCCAGCTCACGAAACTTCGTGAATATCACCGAAGGGGCATTATAAGTGGTCAATGGATTGGTACCGAAGTGCCTCGAACACTAGATACAGTACCCTCCAACAACTCCAGTCGACGGTCAAACCAACTACCTATCAAAAGAGGTATAATTTGATGGCGAATCTTCCGTGCTTGTTTACCCCAATCCAGAGCGGGGAAATTGTACTTTGCGCCGGCATCAACCCACCTCCACCATGATAGCTAACTGGTACGTCTGGAACACGTGGCTCTTTTCATGAATTTTTATCATATTAACTTGTACCCCTCTTGAGGGGTAGGTGGTTTGACCGTCGACTGGAGTCGTTGGAAGGCACTATTGTGTCGAGTGTTCGAAACACTGAGATACCAGTCCATTTATCACTTATAATTCCCCTTCGGGGATATTCCCGAAGTAGCGCGAATTGGATATTAAACGACATTTTAGCTAAATGAGAGTACATAAAACACGGTGACGAGATATATGCATACATGCATATACATTATATATATATATATATATATATATATATATATATATATATATATATATATATATATATATATATATATATATATATATATATATATATATATATATATATATATATATATATATATATATATATATACATACATATATATATATATATATATATATATATATATATATATATATATATATATATATATACTGTAAACGAAAAAATATTCTAAAACTTAATGGAGGTGACAGAAACGCCTGTTCGTGTCAGACACCGTCGTAATTACGTGAAGACTCGACGTAAAAAAAATCATGTCGTATTTGACGAGGAACCTTTTTCATTAGCTGAGTTTGCTGAAAGTTATCATAACTTACATCAAATAGACCATTAACCACTGCTCCGAAGTTCCTTGGTCAATACATTTCTTGACATTTACGTAACACTTGCGTGGAAAAATATTCTCGTGCAAGGGACGTTATGTAGCCTTTTGGTCATTTCAGTGTCAATGAGAAATGTTATCAAACCAGGCTTTTAGAAAACGATGAAGTATGCCATACACACACACATACAAACACACACATATATATATAAATATAAGTATATATATATACGTATATATATATATATACATATTTATATATATATATATATATATATATATATATATATATATATATATATATATATATATATATATATATATATATATATATATATATATATATATATACCCAGAAAGGTAACTGGGAGAAAGTAGATAAAACAGATACAAAGTTAAGAATATGCTAACATCAGCGGAAACTATTTTTTGCAATTAAATATTAGATATACACATCACGTAAATATATATATTGTATATATATATATATATATATATATATATAGATATATAGATATATAGATAGATAGATAGATAGATAGATAGATAGATAGATACTGGTAGTATATATAGATATATAGATAGATATATGTAGATATATACATATATATGCGTATATACTATGTAATATACAATTCATACGTATATATATAGACATATATTTGCATTATATATATATATATATATATATATATATATAATATATATATATATATATATATATATATATATATATATATATATATATATATATATATATATATATATATATATATATATATATATATATATATATATATATATATATATATGCGTTTGTGTGTATTATATTACCACTTTCATGTCTTTTTCAGTTTAACATACTTGCTTTGAATACATAAGTTCCCCATTTCCTATTAATTTCTTACATAGTTTGTTCATTATATTAATGTACATCTTTGACTTACTGTTGCCAAACATTTTTATCGTCAATATCATCGTCTCCTTAACTGTTTTATCTAAATTCTCCCTGTTACCTTCCCTGATCATTTTGAAACCCCCTTTTTCCTGTCATTCAGTGTTTCAGGATCGACTAACAACTGAGCCGATGTAATTGCTAAATTCCTGAGTTAAACCGACCCGTTAATAAGCTATGGTATTACAGTCTTCTTGTATATTTCAATTTAAGAAATAATTGAAATGCAGACTCCCTTGTGCGATATTATTCCCTCTCTCTCTCTCTCTCTCTCTCTCTCTCTCTCTCTCTCTCTCTCTCTCTCTCTGTTTCTCAGTATGCACTGCAACTACTTTTTGATAAAGCTCTCTCTCTCTCTCTCTCTCTCTCTCTCTCTCTCCAAATCACTCTCAACTCTCCTCTTGACAAACTCTCTCTCTCTCTCTCTCTCTCTCTCTCTCTCTCTCTCGAAATACACACTACAACTACCTCTTGACAAAACTCTCTCTCTCTCTCTCTCTCTACTCAACTCTCTTGACTCTCTCTCTCTCTCTCTCTCTCTCTCTCTCTCTCTCTCTCTCTCTCTCTCTCAGAAATACACACTACAACTACCTCTTGACAAAACTGCACTCTCTCTCTCTGCAACTCTCTCTCTCTCTCTCTCAATCTCTCTCTCTCTCTCTCTCTAAAGCTCTCTCTCTCTCTCTCTCTCTCTCTCTCTCTCTCTCTCTAGTTTTCTCTATTTCGTTTCGACTTGTCTAAGACTGTCTTCTAAGTTGCAAAAACACATTTTCAGACGGATATATAACGGTAAATAACTTCGTGAATTTGAAACCTGAAGCTTAACACTAATTGCTTTTAACTGGGAAATTAGGATTTTTGATATTCATTGTCACTGCTGCCTTTAATTACCATGGCTACAAGTTTACAACTAGGGAATGAAAAGAAGTAATAACGCTCTTGATAAGTAATTCAGATCAAAAAGATCTCCCATTGAAGGAAACGGTGGCTCAAAGTGATCTTAAAGGAGAGTAGAGATTTAATTTTAACTCAGGGAAGATTTGGTGTTACTTTGGCTTGTTATCTAGCGTCACCTACTCCGAGGTGCTAGTACTAAACACCGTATGGTAAATGTAAAATAGACGGCCGCACGAAGATATCGTTTACTAATATAATTTGCCGATCACATAATATGGAAATGGGTGAATATAACACTTTGGTCCCCGAAGGGCTAGTACTAAACACGGCATCCCAAGGACCTTCCGCCGTGTTTAATACTAGCACCTCGGAGTAGGTGACGCGTAGATAACAAGCCAATGTAGCACCGAAGATTTAGACATTAAACTGAAAACCCGTTGTGAAAGGGACTTTCAGAGAGGCGAAAGGTTTAAAAGTGAAAGCACGGTAGATTGTCACTCATGTGCAATAGTGCAACGATTGTGAGTAATGATTCGTGCAAAGCTGCAAGAAGTCAGAGAGAGAGAGAGAGAGAGAGAGAGAGAGAGAGAGAGAGAGAGAGAGAGAGAGAGAATCAAGTATAGAATGAAAAAACAAAATAAAAATTCCTCAAAGGTTTACTGAGACAAAGAACACAGGCGATGATTGAAGTGCAATGTGTGGGTTATGGTTTTTGGAACTGACGATTAATATGAGCAGCCGATACCACTTGAAGTCAGTCGGTCCTTCTTTCTGCTGGCCGCCCACCAGAACTCACACTTCAAACTTACCAGAGCAAGAGGTACGGTTTCGAAATACCACCTAATCAGGAGCAGGATAGAGCCAAAGATGGCAATTGAAATCTATCAGATAATTAGAAGCAAGACAGAGCTAAAAGTTAAAGTTTAAATTTATCAGCCAATCAGAAAAGCAAGATAGAGCCAGAGATTACAGTTTAAATTCATCAGCCAATCACAAGAAAGATAAAACTAGAGGTGGTTGCATTTTAAATTAATCAGCCAATCAGAAGAGGAGCAAGATAAACCCAGAGATTACAGTTTAAATTTATCTCCCAATCAGAATAACAAAATAGAGCCAGAGATTACAGTTTAAATTTATCAACTAATGAGAAGGGCAAGACAGAGCCAGAGATTTGCATTTTAAATTTATCAGCCAATCATAAGAGGGCAAGATAAACAGAGCCAGAGATTGCAGTTTAAATTTATCAACTAATGAGAAAGACAAGACATATCCAGAGATTACAGTTTAAATTTATTAGCTAATCCGAAAGGCAAGACAGAGCCAGAGATTGCAATTTAAATTTATCAGCTAATCATAAGGGCAAGACAGAGCCAGAGATTACAATTTAAATTTATCAGCTAATCAGAAGGGCAAGACAGAGCCAGAGATTACAGTTTAAATTTATCAGCTAATCAGAAGGGCAAGGAAGAGCCAGAGATTACAATTTAAATTTATCAGCTAATCAGAAGGGCAAGACAGAGCCAGAGATTACATTTTAAATTTATCAGCTAATCAGAAGGGCAAGGAAGAGCCAGAGATTACAATTTAAATTTATCAGCTAACCATAAATTTAAGACAGAGCCAGAGATAATCAAATCTATCAGCTAATCAGAAGAGCAAGACAGAGCCAGAGATTACAATTTAAATTTATCAGCTAATCAGAATGGCAAGACAGTGCCAGAGATTACATTTTAAATTTATCAGCTAATCAGAAGGGCAAGACAACCAGAGATTACAGTTTAAATTTATCAGCTAATCAGAAGGGCAAGACAGAGCCAGAGATTACAATTTAAATTTATCAGCTAATCAGAAGGGCAAGACAGAGCCAGAGATTACAGTTTAAATTTATCAGCTAATCAGAAGGGCAAGACAGAGCCAGAGATTACAGTTTAAATTTATCAGCTAATCAGAAGGGCAAGACAGAGCCAGAGATTACAATTTAAATTTATCAGCTAATCAGAATGGCAAGACAGAGCCAGAGATTACAATTTAAATTTATCAGCAGTTTAATCAGAAAACAAGACAGAGCCAGAGATTAAAATTTAAATTTATCAGCTAATCAGAAAAGCAAGAAGACAGATTACAATTTAAATTTATAAATCAGAAGTGCAAGACAGAGCCAGAGATTACAATTTAAATTTATCAGCTAATCAGAAGGGCAAGACAGAGCCAGAGATTACAGTTTAATTTTATCAGCTAATCAGAAGGGCAAGACAGAGCCAGAGATTACAGTTTAAAATGTACCATCCAATCAGAAGGGCAAGATGAGCCAGAGATTACAATTTAAATTTATCAGCTAATCAGAAGGGCAAGACAGAGCCAGAGATTACAGTTTAAATTCATCTGCTAATCAGAATGGCAAGACAGAGCCAGAGATTAAAATTTAAATTTATCAGCTAATCAGAAAAGCAAGGAAGAGCCAGAGATTACAATTTAAATTTATCAGCTAATCAGAAGGGCAAGACAGAGCCAGAGATTACAATTTAAATTTATCAGCTAATCAGAAGGGCATGACAAAGCCAGAGATTACAGTTTAATTTATCAGCTAATCAGAAGGAAGACAGAGCCAGAGATTACAACTTTAAATTTATCAGCCAATCAGAAGGATGATAGAGCCAGAAAGATTACAAGTTTAAATTTATCAGCCAATCAGAAGGGCAAGACAGAGCCAGAGATTACAATTTAAATTTATCAGCCAATCGCAAACAAGATAGAGCCAGAGGTTACAGTTTGAATTTATCACCCAGCCAGAAGACAGATGCAGCCAGATGTGTAAAAGTGTAAATCTATCAGCCAGTCAATCAGAAGAGCAAGGTAGAGGTAGAGGTTACAGTTTTATTTTATCGAGTAATCAGAAGCGAGATAGAGACATGTTACTCTTAAAATGTACCATCCATTCAGAAGAGCAAGATGAGCCAGAGATTACAGCTTAAATTTATCATCCAATCAGAGGGATGATAGAGCCAGAGGTTACAAGTCAAATTTATCATCCAATCAGAAGGATGATAGAGCCAGAGGTTACAAGTCAAATTTATCATCCAATCAGAAGGTGACAAAGCCAAAGGTTACAAGTCAAATTTATCATCCAATCAGAAGGATGATAGAGCCAAAGGTTACAACTTAAATTTATCATCCAATCAGAAGGATGATAGAGCCAGAACAAGTCAAATTTATCAACAGAAGGATGATAGAGCCAGAGGTTACAAGTCAAATCAGGCAATCAGAGGGATGATAGAGCCAAAGGTTACAAGTCAAATTTATCAGCCAATCAGAAGGATGATAGAGCCAAAGGTTACAAGTCAAATTTATCATCCAATCAGAAGGATGATAGAGCCAAAGGTTACAAGTCAAATTTATCAGCCAATCAGAAGGATGATAGAGCCAGAGGTTACAAGTCAAATTTATCAGCCAATCAGAAGGATGATAGAGCCAAAGGTTAGAAGTCAAATTTATCAGCCAATCAGAAGGATGATAGAGCCAGAGGTTACAAGTCAAATTTATCAGCCAATCAACAGCAAGATTCACGGATAATGCATGCATTGTCAATTTCCAACGAAGGCAAACTATAAGTAATTATATCGATATAGGCTGGAAGAACACAACAAAGAAGATAAATACAACTGACTGTCGAATTCACAATCTTGACACCCCTTTTATTAACATGAGAAATCTCGCTAGTGAAAATATGGCACAGACGCACGGTTCCAGCGCCAGGTCATCAGACCAAACTTTCATAACTCGATCAGTAAAGCAAATGGTAGAGATTACGACAATAACCAAAATAATATCTATAAAAATGAAAATGAAAACATTAGAGGGACTTCAAGAGTTCGGTAATAATCGAGTTATTCACAACGTAAAAGAACAGCTGATCTGTAAAGCTCCACGGGCACAAAGTTCCATAACTTGCACCTTGATATTCTAAGGAATGTGGGGTCATGAGTTTATGAATCCTGGATATTGGTGATTCAAAAAGCTGGAAAGATAATGCATTAATAAAAATTAAGAAATATTCGATGAAAATATTCACTTCATCAATTTTCTGTTGTTTAAGCACTATTCTGATGTACATTTAGTACAGAGCTGAGGTAGACCCCTAGACTTGGCGAAATACCACAGGAGTTGCCCTTAGAACATGTGGATATGTACAGAAGTTACCCCATAGAGAGTGATTTGTAAATGACTATGGTTTTATGAACTTTAGACTGTCAAGCCATGCACTGGGGCCCTTTCGGTCATTCAGGGCTGGAGGAAGTGGAAAGAGGGAGTTGGAATCGTTGGACAGCAAGATAAAGAGATCCAGAAATTACAGAAAATGAAGTACGAGGAACTAAAGGTGCAACTTGGAGAAAACCCCACATTTTTGCGCTAAGAAGTAATGGTCAGAGATGTTAGACAACAAGACTGAAGAAAGGAAGCGGGAATGGAGGGAAAGTAAAAGGCTATGGCAAGTATTTGGGTAAAAACGACAAAGAAAGTTGTTGGTCTTTCCATGGACTTTGAACAAATAAGTTTAAAGAGCTTTTTATATGGATAGATAAAACTCGTACATATATATATATATATATATATATATATATATATATATATATATATATATATATATATATATATATATATATTTATAATTTATATATATATATATATATATATATAGTATATGTGTATGTTTGATGGATTGTCCAACATCAATTCCCGTCTGAATCAAACACAAAATAAAGATATGAAAACATGATGATAATAACCTTCTCCACAGTTAACGAAGGAATGCGCAGATGGATAAAAAAGAAAATTAAAAGTAGAAAACACAATTAACATAATTATCTCATTTACCTAATTATATTCGCAATGCCTAATGCCACCTTTAACTCATCTAAACTGATGCATGAAATCCAGAGCGCCTCGGTGACCCGCATTTCCCAAATCTCTCTCTCTCTCTCTCTCTCTCTCTCTCTCTCTCTCTCTCTCTCTCTCTCTCTCTCTCTCTCTCTCTCTTTTTATATCAAAAAGAAAAAATGTCGCTTTTAGTTTCCAAGTCCCTAGGAAATATAATAACAATAATAGTTGTTGTTATTATTATTATTATTATTATTATTATTATTATTATTATTATTATTATTATTATTATTATTATTATTATATTGTGAAAAACTTATAAACATATATTTCATTATTCAAGTTTTTCTCAGTTCATGTTCTATAACAATTATATAAAGTAGGCTGCATTAAGAAAATTACAGTATACATACATATATATATATATATATATATATATATATATATATATATATATATATATATATATATATATATATATATATATATATATATATATATATATATATATATATATATATATATATATATATATATATATATATATATATATATATATGTATAATGCATATACTACTATATATATTTTTTTTCTTATGGAAGGAAGTTTACGTAGCATAATATCGAATGTATCTAAGCCATAAGCAATCTCAGTTACTGCGCTTTTAATCAACGTAAAGAAATAATTCGTAACAGCAAATAATGAATTATTGCTTCTTTTTTTAAATACGTGAGTGTCTACATTAATACATATATACATTTATAATCATTTAACAAGCATGAATGATATAATCTAATATATATATATATATATATGTGTGTGTGTGTGTGTGTGTGGATATATATATATATATATATATATATATATATATATATATATATATATATATATATATATATATATATATGTGTGTGTGTGTGTGTGTGTATATATATATATATATGTGTGTGTGCATACATATGTGTGTGTATGTGTGTGTGTACACACTCGAGACCATGGAGTGTGTTTATGACTGTGTGGAAAGAGAGAGAGAGAGAGAGAGAGAGAGAGAGAGAGAGAGAGAGAGAGAGAGAATGAATTTTCCAAAACCATCGGAAATGAAAACTCGCCTATAGCAAGACCCGCTGACGCAGTTGTATGGAGATTTGAATTTCTGTTGCCTTATGTAAAATGTTAATTCCCTTTACGTGACTTTATTTGGGCAGATGATTTAATGATGTATATCGAGAAGGTGTACCACTGAAATTTAAATTCTGTCGGAGGTCCTCCCTCTCTCTCTCTCTCTCTCTCTCTCTCTCTCTCTCTCTCTCTCTCTCTCTCACACACACACACACATAAACCCCCCACTCTCTCTCTTCACCCAGTCATCACCCAGCCACTCCTGTACCTGAGCGAATTAGCCATCTCATTTATCGATGCATATCGAGAAGGTTCGACTGAAATTTAGATTCTGTCGAAAGTTCTCTCTCTCTCTCTCTCTCTCTCTCTCTCTCTCTCTCTCTCTCTCTCTCTCTCTCTCTCTCTTCACCCAGTCATCACCCAGCCATTCCTGTACCTGGGCGAATTAGCGAGATCTCATTTGGGTAATTAGCCCGCAGCACCTGTTGGAAATTACGAGTGACGTTGGACTCTTAATGGCCGGTTTCGGGGTTTGAAAATATTTTTCGAGCTGTACATTTCCCACTGCCTTTGAATGCCCTGGCTGAAATTATTAACGTCTCATTCGGGACTTTCTTTGGAGCGCATTCGGTAAAAGAGGTGATGTTTGTTCAGCTATCCACATGACCCATTTCATTAAACTGGAGGATTAAGGAATGACACCCAAGGGTGCACAGGCACATAAACACGCATAAACACAAACACACACACACACATGTATACACATGTATATATGTATATATATATATATATATATATATATATATATATATATATATATATATATATATATATATATATATATATATATATATATATATATATATATATATATATAAGACGTGATCACCTGCAAAAATGTTTTATGTATTAATACCATTAATAGAAGGATCTCATTTAGACAGGATGATATCTAGCACAGATTTTATTCCAAAAGATTTTGCGCCTACTGGACGATGAGGACAGAACAGTCCTTGAAAGCCTGTACTTTTTTAAATAAAAATTTCAGCTAGGTACCATCCGCTTGAAATATATATAACACATGTATATATATATATATATATATATATATATATATATATATATATATATATATATATATATATATATATATATACACAGTATGTATATATGCATGTGAGTGTGTGTATATAATATATATATGCTACTAAGTGTGTGTACATAAATACATAACATACGCACATAACAGACGTGGTATATTTAAGGTGTCTTAAATATAAAAGCACATATATCAAAATGACTGTACATACATACGTACGTATGTACATACATACACAGATTCACATATGCAAACAAATTTTTACTCAGCACTACATTGATGTACATATGTTCACATGGATTGCGTATTATCATGAGAAATATAAGTATGCATTGGGACTTTCACACGTATAGTCATTTAAGCATGTAAAGGTATGCATACGCATGCTAGTCATCTGTGCACTGATATAATTTACATATATATATATATATATATATATATATATATATATATATATATATATATATATATATTTATTTATATATACATATATATAGATACATATATAATTATGTATATATATATACATACATATTTATGTACATACATATATGTATATATATAAATCTTTATGTGATATATATATATATACACACACACACACACACACACATATATATATATATATATATATATATATATATATATATGAACCATATATATATATATATATATATATCTTGAAATTAATGGTCCATCAGAAAACGTAGCAAATTATAACTCTGCCCGAACTTGTGCTACGTAAATGACGAGTTAAGTGTCTCATGTAAATTCGTCCAATTAGCTCGAGGAAATACATTCTCGCTAAGTGATTCTAATTCTACGATTCTAAATAACTAATATTCTTCGCCAATAAGTTTTTTCTAGTCTGTAGAATTAACAGGGTAGGTATATGAACAAGAAAATAGAAAAAATAAGTGGTTGAATTGGAAACCGTTGTTAAAAATGATTTTTTTTTAAATCATACTGAAACTCAAAAAATAACACCTTGTAGGTCACATTTTGGAGATAGAATATACGGTACTGCCTGAAAAAGACGAAACCATATTAATAATATAAGCAGACTACTTCTCAAGAACCAATAATTCTGCTCGAAATCTATCTGAAGAAAATAAATAATTTCCCAGTAATCCTTCCCGAAATCTATGTAACATCTGAATATTGTCGAAGACTTTTCCAGTCGCATTTTAAAACTTTAAATCTTCCGATACTCTCCTACTTTTCTCCCCCCCAAGGTTCTCTTGAATATTTCTGTCCCGTGATAAGTGTAACCTTCTTCCGTCCTGATATTTCGACCTCTTGACATTAAAGGAGGGTCGTTCATTTTTCCCGTCGCCCTAATTTCCATTGGAAATGAATTAGCTTTCAGCTATAACTCCACTCGTGGGGAGAGGATTTGTACTTGCTTGAACGCTGGCTGAAAGAATCTTGCATGCTTTCACGTATCCTGTGTGTAAGCGAGTTTCAGTTTTGCACGTGGGTGCCTACTCAGAAGTAGCCATATGCGTTTTAAGGAGTCGATTATAGGTTAAAACTTACAAGTTTTATGGCTTATGCGTAAAACTGAATGCTTACCTCAAGGCTTGTTCATACTAAAAAGGGTTTTGGATTCGAGGAGAAAAACATCGCCCTTTTCTGACAATTTAAGACAATGAAAAGTAACTGAAACTCAGCGCACGTCAAAAATCTTGTGGATAAATAGATAGATAAAAGATAGAAAAATACATAGATAGATAGATGGACAGATGGATAGGCTTGCGAGAAATCTTGAAATGGTGACAAAATGAAAACTTGGAAAGATGCCTAAAGAGTTCCACTTTTAGAAGTCAGAACAGAACAAGCAGAGAGGTTAGTATTTGAAACCTGAGGGGAATATTATATTCTCGTATTTTCACGTTTTTTGGTTTATAAAGTATCCTTCTTTCTGGCACCTCTTCCTCCACGCCACCTAATCATCCCTTTCTCGACCATCCTAAAACGATGAGAGAAAGGAACCAGAAAAACAAACGAAAAATCACTGGAGGAAGTGTAAGTGACGATAGCGTATCTCACACACTGGAGTCCTGCGTCTTATCTGCACTGAAATTCTTATCTTATTTGTTTTCCACTCCACTTATCGCTCTTTGTCCTCCTTTCCCAGATCGCCATATCGTGTACTGGATCATTTTTATTCTACAGAATGCAAAACGTCTCTATTCTAAAGATTTTCTCCACTTTTCTAAGGCTGGAAGGACACTCAATTTGTCTGCATATAACTGGACATAACAATTTTTTAAATAATGATAATGGTGATGACGAACTGAAGATGCCACATCCTACGATGATGATGCAGGAAAGATTATCAGCTAGATCCTGTGCAGTCCCTGTGATGGTGGTGATGATGATGAGAATGATGATGATGATGATGTTGGTGGCTAGTGTGATGATGGTCATGGTAAGAGGCCCCCAAAGTCTCTCGCACCGTAGCAGAGTAGGATATTTTGAAAGGACCTGTTCCCAAACGACTTTTCCCTCCTGCAACTGCTGCTGCGCCTTTTCCCATACTTACATTGTTGGCGTAAACGCAGGACGCAAGGATGGCCAAGAGGATCAGGAGGTTTCGGTATCCAAAGACGAAGGAGGCAGCCAGGAAGCGGCTGCCTAGCGACGCCGTCCCAAAGGTCGGGCCTTTCTTCTTCAGCCGGACCATGGCGGAGTCTGGAAGGCGCAGTGCCGTCGTTTCGGATACACTGAGCGAGATTCGCTCCGGGCCACTGCTGTGGTTGTCGAAGAAGGCTTGCTCTTGGTGCTGTTATTCCTGCTGTCCGTCGTCACTCACCCACATTCACACCTGCTGCTGCTGCTGCAGCTGTTTTAGGGCCCGCTGTTTTTGCTGCACAGGCCGACTAACCAGCGGCGCGGCGAGCTTTTGGCCTCGTATGTCGGAGCCACGTAAGATGACACCTGTCCGCCATATTATGAGAGAGAGAGAGAGAGAAAGAGAGAGAGAGAGAGAGAGAGGGAGGGAGCGGGGAAGGGAGGGAGAGGGGGGACATCACTCGATCATTCTGGCAGTGATTGCCACCTCAAAATATACCCCGTTTTGACAGTTCCCTGCCTTCACATCTATACCCGTCTAATGGGACGTCAGCCGCTAATATTCCTCATAAAAATCAAAATAATAACTCAAAAAAAACTCATAAAAATAAAAATTTTCAATAAACAATCAAAGAATTATCAGATTTCCCTCCAGAAAAATGGTATCCGTCAACTCGAGAGTCTCCCTCGAATTTTGACACCTGCGATCATCCCTGAGTGAACCCACGCGAAGATTACGAAGTTAAAGATAAAAAAAAATAGAGAAAAAATTTCTTCACATCTGGGTCTTGTTTCATTGACTCTTTACTAATTAATAGCCAGCATTACGTATGAAG
The DNA here is from genome assembly GCF_040412425.1 of Macrobrachium rosenbergii. Lineage (NCBI taxonomy): Eukaryota > Metazoa > Arthropoda > Malacostraca > Decapoda > Palaemonidae > Macrobrachium > Macrobrachium rosenbergii. The sequence continues at coordinate 44,674,535 of NC_089743.1, forward strand.
TTATTTCGCGTTTTTTTATTCTTTTCAGTATCTCAGAGACAAAAAAAAACTTTTTTTCTCTCTCTTTTCTAAGTTTCCAGATCGAAAATATCTCTCTCTCTCTCTCTCTCTCTCTCTCTCTCTCTCTCTCTCTCTCTCTCTCTTCTAAGTTACCAGATCAAAAGTGCTTTTATTTTGATCTCTCTCTCTCTCTCTCTCTCTCTCTCTCTCTTCTAAGTTTCCAGATCAAAAGTACCTTTATGTTGACTTTTCTCTCTCTCTCTCTCTCTCTCTCTCTCTCTCTCTCTCTCTCTCCTAAGTTTCCAGATCAAACGTATGTTGACTTCTCTCTCTCTCTCTCTCTCTCTCTCTCTCTTCTAAGTTTCCAGATCAAAAGTACCTTTATGTTGACTTCTCTCTCTCTCTCTCTCTCTCTCTCTCTCTCTCTCTCTCTCTCTCTCTCTCTCTCTCTCTCTTAAGTTTCCAGATCAAAAGTACTTTTATTTTAATTTATTCCTGAGTTTACAGAATGAGCATTAATCAGATTCCAGACAGACTTTACTAAAAAAAATTTTTTTTAAATAATTCTTTTTCGATGTTTACAGAAAAAAAGAAATGGAATGAGATCAGCACTTAAATCACTGAGTTATTCAGATGTTACGGAGAAAATTTTGATGCAAAAAAAATTTTTTTTTTTTCTTAGTGATTACTGATGGGAAATATGTCCATTTTATTCCGTAACTGTTACAGCGAGATCGTTTCATTTCCCATTATTTTCCGAAATTAGACGGAGCGGTCTCCTGCTGTCGAGACAATCAAATAAAGTTAGTTAGGATGTCTTTACGTTTCAGCCAGATTTTATCCAAGTTTTTCAGAGGAGAAAAATTATTCTTTAGTCAGTTTGGGAGGAAAATCAGCTTATCAGTTATCTTCGGAATTGAAAGAGATTATTGACTGTGGTAACTGGAGTACGTTTAACTTGTCATTGGACGGACTTAAAACTTAGACTATTTGCTTATTTCATTTATAGAATAGAATTTAATGGTACTTTATTACCAGGTACGTATATATTTGTGATAGCGATACTAACAAGTAAAAAATGCGCCTAAGTTTCTTCGGCGCAATCGAGTTTTCTGTACAGCCGTTACAGAGTGTAATAAAGGCCACCGAAAATAGATCTATCTTTCGGTGGTCTCTCGGTATAATGCTGTATGAGCCGCGGCCCATGAAACTTTAACCACGGCCCGGTGGCGGCCTATGCTATATCGTTGCCAGAAGCACGAGTATGGCCGACTTTAACCTTAAATCAAACAAAAACTACTGAGGCTAGAGGGCTTCAATTTTGTATGTTTAATGATTGGAGGTGGCTGATCAACATACCAAATTGCAGCCCTCTAGCCTCCGTAGCTTTTAAGATCTGAGGGCGGACAGGAAAATTGCGGACGGACAGACAAAGCCGGCACAATAGTTTTCTTTTACAGAAAACTAAAATTCCGGCTTCTCGTTTTCACGACACATTTTCGGATACGGCCATAATTACTCGGTTTATCGAGGGGGATAGTGCCGTCAGTGCGCCTCACGCAGTGTACTGTAGGTGTTACTTAAGGTTCTTTGCAGCGTGCCTTCGGCCCCTAGCTGCAACCCCCTTTCATTCCTTTTACTCTACCTTCATTCATTCCATTTTACTCTCCACCCTCTTCTAACAATTGATTCATAGTGCAACTGCGAGGTTTTCCTCCTGTTACACCTTTCAAACCTCTTACTGTCAATTTTGCTTTCAGCGCTAAATGACCTCATAGGTCCCAGCACTTGGCCTTCAGCCTAAATTGTATATTCTATCTGTCTATCTGTCTGTTTGCAGAACAGGAACATGTCGGTGGATAATACTAATGTTGACCAAGAAACCGAATCATCAATGTCATCATCATCACATGAGAATCTGTGTGATGTAAAGGGAGCCCGTGAATTTCCAGAGCTCATGTCTTTCCTGTGCTTTCACTTTCATAAATTTCCACACATCTCCACCCTCCTTTGTCACAGTTCTCATCCAGATAGGTATGTGTCTTCCAGATCTTCTGGTGGCCCGGCGTGGCGCTCCCACCTGATACTTCTCCCTCTAAACCCCGCCACAACCACCACTGGGAGATTGCAAAGGGCAGTTATAAGCCATCTTCCTCTCCCTTTCATCATTACCTCATCTACCCACGGAATTTAATCATTTTCCTTCTGGTATCTTTTCTTACTCTGTCCTACCTTCTGACTCTAACAGCCTTCTTGAAGCTTTAGTCACAAATCGACAAAAGCTATTAGGTATAGCTTCAGTGTCATACCCTTATAGCAGTTTAGATCACACTAGACTCAAGTACAGTCTTACTTTTCATATTTGACTTCAGTCTGTTTGATTTCAAAATCTCATTTATCTTCCCTACAGTTTGATTTCCCATTTTCAAGTCCTTCTAGATTCCAACTCAAGAGAACCTGTACTGGATAGCATTGTTCCTAAGTATTGGAAAGACTCAATCTCATTGTTATTTCAGCCTCTTGTGCACCATCTGTCGTCATTTTTTCTGTTTTTCTTCAAGTCCTGCCTCTCTAGATATATGATGCATTCTGTTTAGCGAGCTTAGTAACTCTTGTGATCATATGCTGCTTAAAACAGCAACATCCGGGTATTCTAAGTCTGTCAATTTTATCTGCACTTCAATCTAAACATCCTCTTTATTATTATTATTATTATTATTATTATTATTATTATTATTATTATTATTATTATTATTATTATTATTATTATTCAGAAGATGAACCCTATTCATGTGAAACAGGCCCACTGGGGCCATTGACTGAAACTTTAGGCTTCCAAGGAATATGAGAAAGGCAAACAGCAAGGTGAAGTAACATTCCCCTGCAGCACCCTATTATTTAATGCAAACACACTCGGCAGGACTCCATTAAAAATTACCATTAACTTTGTATCTATTTCGTTCAAGGCTAGTTTCACTTAGTTTTACATATTTAGTGACGCAATAACTTCTGTGATATGGGTCTGCAAAACCCATCAGAACGGCGATTGTTAGATTCTGTTAGCATCTACGCAAGTCCTATATTTTTTAAACAAGCTACATCGTCTCTAGGAATTCAACCTGCTTCTTTCCCCGGTTTATTGAGGACGAACGCAGCAATCATATTACGACCAACATAAATGCACTGCCTCTATAGCTGACATATTCACTCAGGTCGTATTTTTTTTTTTTTTTTTTTTAGCACCAACTCGCCCAGAGGGACGCGAATATGTGCTACTCCATCAAAAACAACACAAAATGTATTCGATACTTTGATCTTGAACGAAAAAAAATTATTGAAAGTTAACAGCCTCTGAGAGAATGCTTTGTGTTTAGCCGACTACAGACCTGTAGAGCTGCTAGCTTCTCAAAATAAGACACTAGTAACTAATTATAGGACTCATCAAAATAATAGCCAGCAGTTCTCCTTCAGCTTTCTTTAATACTTTCACCATTGAGGTACTTTGAATTTCAGGTAGCTTAATCTAAGGAGTCTGAGATTATATATATATATATATATATATATATATATATATATATATATATATATATATATATATATATATATATATATATATATATATATACAATATATATATATATATATATATATATATATATATATATTATATATAATTTATAATATTTATGTGTATACATTATATATATAAGTATAGATATAGATATATACATATACACTTTTAATTAGTTCGAAGTTCTTAGAACGATTCTGCGTATATTTACTGGGTTAGCTTTTCTTAAAATTCAAGGTGACCCCTAAAATCAGAGAGTATGCCTATTAGTAAAACTCTTTCTCTCTCTCTCTCTCTCTCTCTCTCTCTCTCTCTCTCTATATATATATATATATATATATATATATATATATATATATATATATATATATATATATATATATATATATATATATATATATATATATATATATATATATATATATATATATATAAACTGCAACTGCCTTTTGATAAAACTCCTCTCTCTCTCTCAATACACACTATAACTACCTCTTGATAAAACTTCTGCTTCTCTCTCTCTCTCTCTCTCTCTCTCTCTCTCTCTCTCTCTCTCTCTCTCTCTCTCTCTCTCTCTCAATATAAACTGCAACTGCCTTTGATAAAACTCCTGTCTCCCTCTCTCTCAATATAAACTGCAACTACCTTTTGATAAAACTCCTGTCTCCCTCTCTCTCAGTATAAACTGCAACTACCTTTGATAAAACTCGGTCTTCTCTCTTCTCTCTCTCTCTCTCTCTCTCTCTCTCTCTCTCAATATAAACTGCAACTACTATAAAACTCCTGCCTCTCTCTTCTCTCTCTCTCTCTCTGCTCTCTCTCTCTCTCTCTCTCTCTCTCTCAATATAAACTGCAACTACCTTTTGATAAAACTCGCTCTTCTCTCTCTCTCTCTCTCTCTCTCTCTCTCTCTCTCTCTCTCTCTCTCTCTCTCTCTCTCTCTCTTGATACACGCTTCAGCTACATAATCATAACACATCTTAGGGAAACAAATTTTTGGGGCTATAAGTGAAGCACATTCAACAATGACCTGTTTTGATGAAATCAGTCAGGTTATAAATGAATATTCATAATAATACGGGAGTTCCTTTGAGATTTCTAGAATTTGCGCCTCTTAATTTTCTAACCAGACTTCTGAGAAAAATTATACCGTTTTCTGCAGATAATGATCAGTTTATATATATATATATATATATATATATATATATATATATATATATATATATATATATATATGAAATTTTTTATCACACCGTGATTTATATACAACCGTGAAGCTACAAATGTCGCTTAATATCAAATTCACGCTACCTCGGGAATATCCCCGATGGATATTTGTCACCGAAGGGGAATTTGTAAGTGATAAGTGGACTGGTACTGCCGAGTCTCGAACCCACGACACAGATACTTATCCAGCGACTCCAGTCGACGTTCTACGCACTGAGCTATCAAGATAAGCGACATTTGTAGCTTCATGGTTATATATATATATATATATATATATATATATATATATATATATATATATATATATATATATATATATATATATATATATATATATATATATATATATATATATATATATATATATATATATATATATATATATATCAAACAGCACAAAGCATGAAATTCCGTATAATTACTTTAATTTCTAAATTGTCATTGTCTTTCCGCTGACATATATCTTACTTTGGTCAATTGAAGACCATTGCTGTGAAATTTACTTGTATCATCCTGCAGTGAAGCTTTTCACCCCGTATCAAAATTTATAAAGAAAATAAGTAAATAAATGGAATTCCGTCATCTGCCAAGGTTAGCCCACATGTATCGTCTGCCCTATAATTTGTCCCTATTCAAATATATCGTAATAATTGAAAATAAATTTTCACTTGGAACTTGTAAAAAGATATTTACAAAATACTGTGATAAGATGAATGAAGTCATTGAATGTATAATATCAAACAAGTTTTTTCTTTTTATCGGATCATTTTTCCATGAGAATATCGCCGTTATTTCTGCCAATAATTACTAGGTACCTGTGACATACTTGTTATTTAAGCATAATAAAGTCCTAGGTTTACCAGATCATTTTCACAGTTTTTAAAAATCTTTGTGAATCATTGAAAATAATTAGGCCTAAAACTGTGAATATCTGCCAACAACCACCATTTATTGAATGCCAACACAATCGTGATATAAAAGTACTACCTCATTTTCATGTGCGTTTAACTTTATTTTCAAAGGAAATATAAAGGAAAAATAAAACACTATGGAAGACACTCTAACTTTATCATTCGCTCCTCAGGCCAAAACAAAAATAAACAAGTAAAAAATGCGCCGAAGTTACTTCAGCGCAATCAGTTTTCTGTACAGCCGCTACATCGTATAATCAAGGCCACCGAAAATATCTTTATCTTTCGGTGGTCTCGGTATAATGCTGCATGAGCCGCGGCCCATGAAACTTTAACCACGGCCTGGTGGTGGCCTATTTTATATCGTTATGGGATATACAATCATGGCTAACTTTAACCTTAAATTTAAAAAAAAAAAAAAAAAACTACCCAATTCGGTATGTTTGATGATTGGAGGGTGTATGATCAACATACCAATTTGCAGCCCTCTAACCAGTTACCTCAGTTGTTTTTAAGGCCTGAGAGCAGACAGAGAAATGCGGACAGAAAAAGTGCTGACAGAAAAAAGTGCGGACAGAATAAAGTGCGGACAGACAGACAGAGGCGGCACAATAGTTTTCTTTTACAGAAAACTAAAATAAGATTTACACTATTATTTTTTTTATCTACAGAATGAAACGTAAAGACTACAATACGAATATTCTAACGCATTAACATTGTTTATTTTATCCCCAGATCAAAATCATAATCAAAATTGAATTGTTATCTAAAACATATATATTTTCTTATTTATTTGATTATAATACTAATGCATTGTATAATTTTTTATACTTTTTTCCGTAGGGCAAACTTTAACAATAAAACTATACTTTATATATATATATATATATAAAATATATATATATATATATATATATATATATATATATATATATATATATATATATATATATATATATATTATATATTTTCTGAGTCCGGTCGGAAGAGTTAAATTGAATTTTGAATGTAATTTGCCCTAGGGGCCAACACCTAGATCTCAGAACATAAGCAATAAATGTGATTAATAATATGACTTACCTTGAAATTACATCTATTCAAAGAAAATGGGAAAGTCGCCTTTCAAACCAGTCAGTTAGATTAAATTAATTTATTTACAGTTTTGCAACTAGAAATTAATATGGACATGCTGGAAGTTCAACAATCAATGCACATGCAATGTGTAATAAAGAGTGTAACTACAGTTAGCAAATAAATAAAAGTTTGACACGACTCTTATAAACTGCTTAAGACTGGCTGGCAAAGTTATTTTACATTAGCACAATGATGACACTGAGGGGCCTAACACGTGGCCTTTCTAGACTGTCAATTGCATAAGTATCTTGCAGTGGCAAGATGGAATTGAGTCTTCTAAGGCAACTGGTTCACAAGGGCAAGGGCAGAATGCGAAGAGACAGATAACAGGATTCTGGAAAAGAATTCCAGGTCAGCATCTATTTGCATAAAGACTTTCTCTTACATGAAATTAATTATTCACAAAGGAGGGAATTATTAATTAGATGTAATTGGCACATGGTAACACTATGGTGGGAATGCTCTAATAATTATCACAGAACAAACTTGATTTAGGCTTGGAACAAGTCATGAGGGAAAATGTGTGTGCTAGGCTGTGGGGAACAAAGGGACTTTGTTTGGGAGAATGAAAAGTTGGAAATATTGAAAACTGAGAGAAATTTAGGAAAAAGAAAAAAACACTGGCATTACTTGCAAATTCAAGACATACCTCATTGCATCTGTGCATGGAGCTCACTTGCAAAAGATGGATTCAGGCCGCAGAAGTCCCGACACGTGACCAGTGGGTGTAGGACAGAACAGCACCAGCTTGGAGAGGTTAAGAGTCAAGCAACCTTGTGCTTCGGAGGTTGGGCACGGAGTGAGATGGAGACAGGTCACAGAGTCGCCCATTTGATTCTAGCGGCGGGCACAGGGCAGCGGTACATCTGAAAGAAGCAAATAACAGCCAGCACAAAGGTCAATGGGAAATAGTTCTTACAGTTAAGACTAACTAAGGGTCAGCCTAGCAGCCTGTTTACTCTCTTGACTGGTCCATGTGTCCTAACAGCTTTCTGTCCCCAATATGGTACGATAGTGGGGTAGGACGCGTACGTCTGTCCCCCCCTAGTGGAGGTCTCCTTCAGCCACCGTGAAATTTGACTTCCTAGCTAAAGGACTGGAGCCGAATTTCTATAAAATATGTATATATATATATATATATATATATATATATATATATATATATATATATATATATATATATATATATATATATATATATATATATATATAATGTACATAAATATATATATATATATATATATATATATATATATATATATATCATTCTTCTGAAAGCAAATCAAAAAGTAAAAATAAAAGCTCCTCAAAAAAGTGACTAAAAAATGAGTAATAAATATCTAGATAATAATAGAATCTACAGTATGTATATTTTGTCGTCAGCTAAGCACAGCAAAACCAAAAAATAAATGGTTTATAGAATTTGAAAGAATTGTGTTTATTCCCAGAGCAGAATAAAATATATGTATATTTCCAACTTATATTTTAGCTGTTTAGTAAAGAATGTACCTCTAATCCTTAAGATAATTGATGAGAAGAAATACATAGGAGGATGTACCTCTAATGTATAAAGTAATCGATAAGAATACATGAGAGATATACCTCTAACCCATAAGATAATTGATGAGAGGAAATACAAAAGATGATATACCCCTAATCCATAATACAATTGATGACAGGAAATATACAATAAGATATAATACCGCAAATCCGTGAGAATATCGATGAGAAGGAATATAAAGTTGTGTAACAAATAGTTTGCATCACGAGGGGACACTTGTTCCTTGCAGGTGGACACACTTACGAGAAGCAATAATTTGTTCCCTGCATAATCACGTTCGCTTTAAGTGTTACCTGGATCCAGAATTCGTTTACGGCAAATACCTTATGTAAACTTTAATATGAAAAAACTAAGACAAATCATGGAAAAATAAAGGAAAATAGGAGACAAGTTTGATTGTTGTTTTCTTGTTGGGATTAATATGATATCAAGTAAATTATATATTAATTTTCATAATCACTCCTTTTGGGAGATCGAGAGAGCCATCAGCCTATGGAAGAAAGAAGAAAGGCTTAGAGTAATGGGAATAAGCTGAATATTTCTTATATAAAGTGGCTGGTTGTCACTCTCCCAAGTGTACGCCACAGCATTTGTCACCTCCTCTTACATATTAATGACCCTCGACCTTACAAGAACTAACAACATCCGTCTTTAGTCAGCGAAGATATTCAGAACAAAATCTTTGAAAACATACTCTGCTTGTTTAGGTCTTTCCTTCTCATTACTAAACTCCGCAGGGGGGTAGCGCCGTTAGTGCCCCTCATGCGGTGCACTGTGGACATTACTTGAGTTTCTTTGCAGCGTCCCTTCTGCCCCTAGCTGCAACCTTTTTCATTCCTTTTACTGTACTTCCGTTCATATTCTTTATCTTCCACCTTTCTGTCCACCCTCTCTTAACAATTGATTCATAGTGCAGCTGCTTTGAGGTTTTCCTCCCGTTACACCTTTCAGACCTTTTCACTGTCAATTTATAACATTTATAAATCAATCAATCAATCAATTCTCATTACAAAAACGTGAATTTAATCAAGAAGTAAAGAATCAGAGGTTATTTGAAGCTGAAAATAATTTACTTTGAGCTGAAAAGGCAGGAGACTTTGGTTGAAATATGAGACAGAGGCTGCGGTGAATGAAATATAAAGAAGAAGAATTCCATTTCGGGTAGGGTCGAGGTGACTTCAGGTAGCTATCCAGACGTAGGAGAGATTTGCAAGTAAGGTTAAAAATTGCACAGCAAGCTCAGATAGGAAAGATTTTACTGTCTAATTTGACAGACTGTAGACTTTTCCCAGTATCAACACGTAAAAAATGCGCCGAAGAGCAATCAAGTTTTCTGTACAATGCATAATCAAGGCCACCGAAAATAGATCTATCCTTAGGTGGTCTCGGTATGATGCTGTATGGGCCGCGGCCCATGAAACTCTCAGCCGGCCATGGTGGCCTGTGTTGTTGAGTTACCAGAAGCACTATTATGGCTAACTTTAACCTTACATAGAATAAAAACTACTAAGGCTAGAGGGCTGCAATTTGGTATGTTTGATGATTGGAAGGTGGATGATCAACATACCAATTTGCAGCCCTCTAGCCTCAGTAGTTTTTAAGATCTGAGGGCGGACTGAAAAAATGCGGACAGAAAGAATTGCGGACAGAAGAAAGTGCGGACAGAAAAAAATGTGGATGGACACAAAGCCGGCACAATAGTTTTCTTTTTCAGGAAGCTAATAACTATGTTTGTTCATCATCCTTAGCCTGACAGACTCGTAAGCGTTTCATTAAGAACATAAACATAAAACGAATTCTTTTTAAAAAAGTTTTAGAAGAAATATAAAATATTTGAGAGAAAATTAATGGAGACACAGAGTGACACATAAAATTAAACCTTAAACTGAAAGCCAAACGCATGAGGAAAAACTATGGGATGTTGATAATCGGAAAGATATTCTTGAAATTTTGTTTCTTTTAAATCTCAAAGGCGAATCAGAAAAAAAGTACCGTAGAAAAAACAATTAACAGGGCATTTATGTTAAGATGATAATGGTATACATTTTAAATGAAGTACAGGGTTAATATGAGTCAGGAAAAAATTAGGAAAAAGCATATTCAGTGTAGTTAAAATAGAGTTATATGTCCTCCAACGGCATTTAATGTTACACTTGAGATTGTCTGCCATTTTGGACGAGAAGACTTCAGCGCCGAACATCCTAGCAAAAAAGTATTACCTTAAAATGCTTATATTAACTGTCATATTATGTGTTGCTTGAAATTCATTTGCTGGAATTACGCGACATATATGTGTGTGCATATATGTATATATGTATATATATATATGCATATATATATGTATATAAATACATATACACATACATATATACAGTATATATATACACAAATATATAAATATATATATATATATATATTTATATATACACATACATACTAGATATATATATATATATATACAAATAACTATGCATTTGCGTGTATTTATATTGATGGGAAAGCATTAAAGTGCACAAAAATTAAAATAAGGTACTTTACTCATTATTCTTTGCTATATTGGGACGGAATACAAATAACCCTAATACGTTCTCCGGCAGTGATAAAATTGTAGATGTTATATTTCTTTTGTACGTCTCAAGTTTTGTTATATTGATGGGAAAGCATTAAATATGCACAAAAATCAAAATAAGGTATATTTACTATATTATTCTTTGCTATCTATTATATACGGAATACATTCACGAGAACCCTAATACGTTCCTCCTCATCAGCAGTTTATAAAATATGACGTTTCGCGATGAATATTATATTAAAGAGCTGTTGCCATTGCATTAATTTGTTATCGATGTTCTATATTAATTTTTGTTTGAAAATGCGACTTGGAATTTATAACGTCGGCATTGGAAATAAACTGTATGATGATGATGCCTATATGTGTGTGTATACTTCGTGTGTGTGTGTGTGTGTATATATATATATATATATATATATATATATATATATATATATATATATATATATATATATATATATATATATATATATATATATATATATATATATATATATATATATATATGTATGTATACGATATGTATATCTACATATGTGTGTATCTATACATCCACACATACATACATACATACATAAATACATGCATATATATATATATATATATATATATATATATATATATATATATACAGTAAATGTAAATCATTTTCAGTCAATACTAATTGTAATGTCATAGGATGATACTGCTCATTCTGAAATTACGTTTAGCTTAATATTTCATGGAACACTAACTACATATGTGCTAAGTAAAGAAATGTCCCTCTGCCTGAAATTAATGTTGTAATGTTAAAATTAACATTCGAAGTTTTACCTCTACTTCTATCTGCAGTGACACAGTTTTTTTAAGATTTTATTTTCCATGCGTGTGCTTCTATCAGATAATTCTAATTTAACCGATTTTTTGCAAATATATCTTTCGATAACTTTTTTTCATTTGGTTTTTATTTTCGTTTTGATTTCCTCCATTCTGTGCTTTGATTAATTGTAGATTTTTCTTTTAACAAATCTTGTTCCCTGACCTTTGTTGATCACTCTTCTGTTTTGTCACAGTCTTTATTTGTCTCTAAGTCTGATCGTCTTTTTATATTCACTACTTTCTTCGTCTTTTTCGTCTTTTGTTTCTTTAGAAGCGCTTGATTTTCTGAAACCATCGGTAGCGGGTAAGTCGCGATATTATAGCTGTCAGGACAGTGCCACGCATGAGTTAGAAGAGACAGTCAAACAGACAGACTTCCCAGAGAGAAAATAATTCTCCCGAATGATGAGAAGACCGTCCGTTACGCAGTGACCCACGACGGTTTCATGAAAATTTCAGGTTTTTATTTTTCTGCAAAAGAAAACAATTGTGCCGGCTTTGTCTGTTCGTCCGCACTTTTTCTGTCCGCAATTTTTCTGTCCAGCCTCAGATCTTAACAACTACTGAGGCTAGAGGGCTGCAAATTGGTATGTTGGTCACCCACACTCCAATCATCAAACATACCAAATTGCAGCCCTCTAGCCTCAGTAGTTTTTATTTTATTCAAGGTTAAGGTTAGCCATAATTGTGCTTCTGGCAACGATATAGGATAGGCCACCACCAGGCTGCGGTTAAAGTTTCATGGGCCGCGGCTCACTCAGCTTTATACCGAGACCACCGACAGATAGATCTATTTTCGGAGGTCTTGATGATGCGCTGCACAGAAAACTAGGTTGCGCCGAAGTTTCTTCGGAGCATTGTTTACATGTTCATCAGTGCAACTGCCCATTGGGGAATCCTGACCGTTGAAATGGTAGCACTGTTGAATCATTCTGTTATCTACAATGTTTTTAGTTGTAGTTAGAAGAGGAAAGAGTTGCACTGGGCCAGTTTTTTTTCCCTGTTGATGATGAGGACTTCCAGTGACAAAGACAAGAAGGAGTAGAGGCTGGGGTTTCTCCATGAAACGTTCAGGTATTAAACCTGATACCAGAAAATGGCGCTGTTTACGCTGGGCAGGTTGTTGCTGAAATCAGTGTTTTGTCATTTTCTAGTCCCAGGTTTAATAACTCTTAGTTTCCCAGGAGTTTTATCTTGGCTAGATCTGGAATGTGGAATAGGTTGCTTAGTGCAGCTGTAATATCTTCTGACCTTCAAGTGTTTTAGCGAGAGGCAAATTCATTCCTGCTCTCCGCTGTTAACGTCTCCTGAATTCGGGTGTACGTATCCGTTTTATTTTGTATTCCTTCATGTCTATTTATTTATCACCCTTTCTTATAACCTCTCTCTCTCTCTCTCACTCTCTCTCTCTCTCTCTCTCTCTCTGTGCAGGCTGATTTCCCTTTGGAGCCCTCTTGGGCTTATAGTCTGATGACTCTGTCATTAAAGGTTTTCAGTTGAATATTTTCAGCAAGAAAAAAAAAGAAAACGAAAATGTCCACTAAAACGAGAGGTTGGATGATTCTACTCATAAGAAAACGAGTAAAAAATGCTTCGGCGCAATCTAGTTTTCTGCAATTTGGTATGTGTGATGATTGGAGGGTGGATGACCAACATACCAATTTGCAGTTTTTAAGATCTGAGGGCGGACAGAAAAAGTGCGGACAGGAAACGGTGCGGACGGACAAACAAAAGCCGGCACCATAGTTTCCTTTTACAGAAAACTAAAAGAGGACTTATGTCTCCATAAGAGGACAGTGCATCAGACTCGCCTACACCCTTGAGGAGTGTGGTAAAGGCTTGAATTATGGCTATGTTAATGTCCCAACCTTTACTTTTCCACATGCGAATGGTCCTGCATAAGATCATTATTCATGGAGGAATAAAGCTGACGTCAGAAAACCAGACCTCCTGTGTTCAGGAGAACCCACATCAAGAATGTTCTGCGTCAGCTTCGTCCCCAAACTGTCGTTACGAAATAGTGATGTTGGTTCTTCAATTTACAATACTTTAGGCAGAAATTTCTAAGAAATGTGAACCCATATTTCTTAGTGATTTTACACAGAAAGCCCAGAACCTTACGAACATTAGAGTACACTATAATCTATCTCTCTTCCCACCAGAGGGTCGAATGATTTGTAACCAGCATCCTTTCTCAATCAAAAGAAGAATGACAGAAGAAAAGCGTAATGGCTGGAAGGTAATTCTTCCCCAGAGGAGTATGACACCATTATTGATTTCAGTCGGGCGTCTGAAACACCTGGTGAAATGCAAATGAACATTTGCGGGGGAGAGTGTTCGTAGGAATGAACTCTCGGATAAAATTCCATTTCTGGCGTGATTCAGATGTAAAAAAAAATATGAAAAAAATATAAAAACTCACCTGTATTGACGGGTGAAATGCCACTTCTGTGGCCATATAGAACACAGGTTGATTTAATGAGTTGTGATAATATCAATGTAATGTATTTCTTTTTTTTTTTTTTAGTGCTCTTCTTCTTACGAACCTGTTCCTCAGTTTAAGGGATGACAACTGTAACGCAGATGCTGACGATGGCTGCACTTACGTGACTGTGATGGAATTTTGGTTTTAAAAGCCTCAAAGTGTCGTTGTCTGAACAGGTCTATTCGTAATGATCCTTCCAAAGCAATATCGCTCTTCACAAGGTATTCGACAGTTTTTTTTTCCTTTATTTCTCTTTTTTTTAGTCCTGAGACTAATTTTAGTTTTCTGTAAAAGAAAACTATTGTGCCGCCTCTGTCTGTCCGTCCGCACTTTATTCTGTCCGCACTTTTTCTGTCCGCACTTTTTTCTGTCCGCCCTCAGATCTTAAAAACTACCAAGGCTAGAGGGCTGCAAATTGGTATGTTCATCATCCACCCTCCAATTATCAAACATACCAAATTGCAGCCCTCTAGCCTCAGTAGTTTTTATTTTATTTAAGGTTAAAGTTAGCCATAATCGTGCCGTGGTTAAAGTTTCATGAGTCGCGTCTCATACAGCACTATACCGCGACCACCGAAAGATAAATCTATTTTCGGTGGCCTGGATTGTACGATGTAGCGGCTGTACAGAAAACTCGATTGCGCCGAAGAAACTTAGGCGCATTTTTTACTTGTTTTTTATTGTAGGCTATTTAGAGACATTTCCCTGAGCTTTAGCTGAGGTGAAAATATCGGGAGATGACGTCAGCAAAATAATGGCACATGAAAGATAAGAAAAGTAACTAGTGAAATGAGTCTCCCTTGAATACGAAGGAATGAAAGAAAGAATCTTTATGCGTAGAAATAAATATGCTACCACAAAATGATGTAGGAGAAAAGAGTCACATTATAGTGACGAAAAAGGAATAAAAATCCCAACCTTTTGCTTCTACATGCCCTTCTGTTCTCTGCATAACCTTCTGTGGTGATTTTGCTATTTTCCCGCCTTCAGCAGTATTCCGCGGTCCACTGTCATCCTAGTACCATCCTTCACAGCTGCTAGCAGCTAGTTGTATAAATAAACTACTAACTAACATTTGCATGAATAAACTGCTGCCATTGTCCCACCACCCTTACCAACATCCATCACTCTCTCTCTCTTTCTCTTTCTCTGGCCTCCATTTACCCTCCAATTCTTACTCTTGCTTGCAGTTACTTGTACCTAGTCTCCCCTTACATTCTGACGCTTTCACCAGTCTCTGCTGCTTCTCCCCACTGCTCTTTCTGTGTGGATGAAGCATCTGCAGAGGTTTTGGAAATCTGCTTTTGGTCTAGCAACTACAGGAGGAATAAGGTAGTGACAACCCTTTTGGTTTCATTATTTCTGTTGGATGTTATGGGACCAGATTTGAAAGAAGGGGTAACGGGGATCTCGGTGCAAAGGTTTTATATAGCATCAATCCTTTCTTTCTGTTTTTCTTTAAATCTTCAGCTGAAACCCCTTACGGATAGAGGCAACAGACTTTAAACTCAAGATATCTCTATAGGGAAATCAGCCTGCAGAGACACACAAGTTATGGGAAAACGTGATGACAAATAAATATCAGGGAATATAAAATGAAACTGATACACCTGAATTCAGACGATTCCATATTACTATTGGAAAAGCTGATCAGTTTTGGAGCAATAACTTTCGGCACATACAGTACTCCAGAGCTCCTGACGGTGCTGGAGGGGAGGCTGCAAAGACAAAGCCCTCTAGGTCCCTTTGTCAGTAGCTTCAACAGGTCAAAGGCTTTGTCCTATGGATGTCCTTCAAGAGTGTTCTAGATTATAACTTTTAATTACTTTTTACTACAATTCTACATCAATTCCAAGAGAGTGGATAATGGATAAATTGTACAAGTGGTGAAGCAACTACAAACCTTGACATAATTATACAAGGACCTACAAGTCAACTCTGGTTGCTAGGCCAATGCTAAATCCAAGATGGCGACCATTTTTCAAAATGGCCATCACATTAACCTTCAAAAGTTTATTTTCTTATACAAATTTATAGTATTGTTCCACCTAAAAAAAATGGCCCCGGGATCTATAAGTATGTTTTCAAACGCGCTCAGAGCGTTATAATAATCACTTCTGCAGTCACTCTCAAGCTTACATCCTTCAGCTTTGGGACTCCTTCATCATTCAGTCAGTGGCGTCGCTATGGGGGGTGGGGGGGCGGCAGGCCAGGGTGGGCTCGGGTCCCCACAGTCAGATGCATATAGTAAGAATTGAAAATTAACTGAAAATTGAGTTCTATAATTTCAAATACAGGTTTACTAATTACTAATACTATTATTTTCCTTCATTCACATGGATATATACATCCGAGAATAGTATATTTTACTAATTACATGATTAGTACGTTAGTTTTGCGTAATTTTCTTTGTGCCCCAAAAAAAATATGTTGGCCCCGCCTAAGCACCCCCACTGATGGAATGCCAGCTACGCCACTTCATTCAGTTAACAATTCCTCTAAGTACTCACTCCATCGAAGCAAGACTACATCCACTTCAGACAGCATCTTCAGCATCAACTGAAATACGAAAAAGAAGAAAAGTGAAACTTCCAGTCATGATAAAAGTTTATGTGAATTGAATATGGGGTTCACGAAAAAGTTTTCTTTATCTCTTCACGTAACACTGGAACCCTTTCAGTAACTTGAAGAGAGATCAGTCCTTTTTTCATGGAAAACATTTTTTTTTTAGAAAAGGCTCCTTTATCCCTTCACGTAACATTGGAATTCTTTCAGTAATCTGAAGAGGGATCAGTCCTTTTACATGGAAAACATTTTTTTTTAGAAAAGGTTCCTTTATATCTTCATGTAATACTGGAACCCTCTTTTTTTTTAGAAAAGGTTCCTTTATCCCTTCACGTAACAGTGGAACATTTTCAGTAACTTGAAGAGAAATCAGCCTTTTTGCATGGAAAACATTTTTTTTTTCTAGAAAAAGTTCCTTTATATCTTCATGTAATATTTGAACCCTTTTTTTTAGAAAAGGCTCCTTTATCCCTTCACGTAACAGTGGAACATTTTCAGTAACTTTAAGAGGAATCAACCTTTTTACATGGAAAACATTTTTTTTTCTAGAAAAGGTTCCATTATCCATTCATGTAATATTAGAACATTTTCAGTGACTTGAAGAGGGATCAGTCCTTTTTGCATGGAAAACAATTTTTTTAGAAAGGGTTCCTTTATCCCTTCACGTAACAGTGGAACATTTTCAATAACTTGAAGAGGGACCAGCCTTTTTGCATGGAAAACAATTATTTTAGAAAGGGTTCCTTTATCCCTACACGTAACAGTGGAACATTTTCAGTAACTTGAAGAGGGATCAGCCTTTTTGCATGGAAAACAATTTTTCTTAGAAAAGGTTCCTTTATATCTTCATGTAATACTTGAACCCTTTTTTAGAAAAGGTTCCTTTATCCCTTCACGTAACAATGGAACATTGTCAATAACTTGACGGGGATCAGTCCTTTTGCATGGAAACAGTCTTCGGTTCCAGTTGAATTCTTGAACTTGTTCCTTTATTCTCTTGGGCTGTGAGACCTTTGTATCCCTCGTGAACATCCCGTGACGAAGGCAGAAGATTTAACGGGCCTTTGCTCTTTGATAACCGCTAGTAAAACTCATAATCAAATCAAGCGGAAAAAATCTCTGAAGGTCAACCTCCTAAATCAGAGTTGATGAAGCATGACCACTTAGCTCCGACTTAAATAACACCAATTAAAAACGCCGTTACAAAACGTTAAATTCTAAAAACTTTTTGTAACCGCATACGTAACGTCAACAATCCAGTCACGTGCGTTTTGACCTGAAGCTGACGCGTAACATCCTTACGAAAACACGCGCTGTCCTCAATTACCAGTTTCCGTAACGCCAAGAGAAGAAGAAGAAGAAGAAGAAGAAGAAGAAGAAGAAGAAGAAGAAGAAGAAATCGTAACCCACAAGTTCAGAGATTAAGGACTTACGAAATCGCACTCTGTCCTCAGTTACCGGTTTTCGTAACTCCAAGACAAGAAGAAGAAGAAATCGTAACCTACAAGTTCAGAGATTAAGGACTTACGAAATCGCACTCTGTCCTCAATTACCGGTTTTCGTAACTCCAAGAAGAAGAAGAAGAAGAAGAAGATGATGATGATAAAATCATAACCTACAAGTTCAACGCCAAATGCTCTCGGAACTGAGCATGGATGTTTTATAAACGTCTTTGGTAATTTCACCTTACGTGAGAAGATCGTCATTCAGAATCATAAATCAGTTTCTTTACAGGTAAATTTCTTTCCAAGGATTACGTCAGTGATGTAATTTCAAACCGTATGTATTTATTCATGTCATCGAGTTTATTAGTACGATTAGGCTTTGAAATTATCGTTCCCATTTATAAGACTTAGCTTTCATTTGTGAATGATGCAAGAGAAGAAATTATCTAAATTATGCACTCAGACGCACATAAACACGCACGCACAGAGAGAGAGAGAGAGAGAGAGAGAGAGAGAGAGAGAGAGAGGTCAGGTCGAGTAATGACGCATGATAATGTGACAAGAAGAATGATGAATTGGTGGCAAAGCACTTAAATGAAGTATGAAAGAAGGTTTGGGTCAGGTTTTAAATATGCAGAATAATAATTCAGCACTAATGATTATGAAGAATGTCAGAAACAAAATCTAATCTTGGTGTCCTTTTTCTCGAACCGTCATCAGCTGAAACTGAGGAATGTTTTCCGTGCTAAAGGAATGATTCTACGCCAAGTTACTAAAAGGGTTCCATTGTTACGTGAACTGATAAAGGAAACTTTCCTTAAAATTGTTATCCATGCTAGAGGACTGGTCCCTCTTCAGGTTACTGAAAGTGTTCCAGTGTTACGTGAAGAGAAAAAGAAACCTTTTATAAAAAAAAATTGTTCCCTGCAAAAAGGACTGATCCCCCTTCAAGTTACTGGAAGGGTTCCATTTTACGTGAAGAGAAGAAGAAACCTTTTATAAAAAAAAATAGTTCCTTGCAAAAAAGGACTGATCCCTTTTCAGGTTACTGAAAGGATCCACTTCTACGCGAAGAGATAAAGGAAACTTCTAAAAAAAGAAATTATTTTCCATCTTCAAGTTACTAAAAGGTTTCCATTGTTACGTAACTGATAAAGGAACTCTTACTTAAAAGAGTTTTCCATGCTAATGGATTGATCCTTCTTCGGGTTACTGAAAGGATTTCACTATAACATAAAGAGATAAAGGAAAGTTTCTCGAAAAAATTATTTCCCTCTTCAAGATACTGAAAGGGTTCCCCTGCTACATGAAGAGATCAAGAAAATTTCCTTAAAAGTTATTTCTTTGCTAAAGGACTGATCCCTCTTCAGGTCACTGAAAGGGTTCCACTGTTACGTGAAGAGATAAAGGAAAATTTTCTAAAAATAAAAATAAAAATTGTTTTCTATGCTAAAGTACTGATCCCTCTACAGTTTACTGAAAGTTTTCCATTGTTACGTGAGTTGATAAAGGAAATTATCCTAAAAATTGTTTTCCATGCTAAAGGACTGATCCCTCTGCAGTTTACTAAAAGAGTTCCAGTGTTATGCTGACAGATAAAGTACGCTTTTCTAAACAATTGTTTTCTATGCAAAAGGACTGATCCCTCTTCAGTTTACTGAAAGGGTTCCACTTTCATATGAACTCACAATTCTTTTCTAAAAATGTAGTACGAGTTCACAAACACACAATGATTTACTTCAAAACAAAAAAAAAAAAAAAACTAGACAGGTTCAGAAGTTTTATAGTTCTCAAGTAACACTCTCACTTGTTTTAGAGATATGTTCAGCCAGCTTCACTGGCTTGAGTTCTCTCTATAACGAGGGTTTTTTTTTTTTTACTCCAGTCACTCAACAGCCTCTATGCGCTTGACAGAGAAGAATCCAAGCACTGAAAAGTAATGATAATTTCAGAAAATCAGAACCATATGACACATATTGGAAGTCATTCCAGGAACCAAAATGTAAGAGTTTTCTCTTGCTGAACTTCGACTGCAGCACTATGCCACTTTTGGTCCTTCAGCCCTTAAGACCGTGAAAAGGGGAAGTTAGAGTGGTTGGACAGCAAGCTGAAGAGACCCAGGAAATGAAAAAGTTGATGTACAAGGATCTAAAGGGGGTTCTAGGAGGAAACCCCACAGTCGCAATTAGAAGCAATGCTTAGAGAGTCTGGACAGCAAAACTGGAAAAGAAAGTGGGAATGGAGGTAAAGTAAAAAGTTAACAAATAAAAAATGCGCCAAAGAAACTTCGGCACAATCGAGTTTTCTGTACAGCCGCCACAGCGCATAATCAAGGCCACCGAAAATAGATCTATCTTTCGGTGGTCACGGTATAATGCTATATGAGCCGTGGCCCATGAATCTTTAGCCACTGCCCGGCGGTAGCCTGTCCTATGTCGTTGCCAGATGCACGATTATGGCTAACTTTAACCGTAAATAAAATAAAAACTACTGAGACTAGATGGCTGCAATTTGGTATGTTCGGTGACTGGAATTGGATGATCAAGCTACCAATTTGCAAGCCTCTAGCCTCAGTAGTTTTTAAGATCTGAGTGCGGACAGAAAAAGTGCGGACAGAATAAAGTGCGGACGGACATAAAGCCGACGGACAGACAGAAAACAAAGCCGACGCTGCAGACAGTTTTTAATTTTACAATGAAAACTGAAAGAATTTCAGTGAAAGATTTGTGCAGCTAAGAAGACTTACATTACTGTTTCTGAGGCCTTTTACTCAGAAAGTAAAAAAATTTTGATAGCGTATTATTCGATAATGAATATTGGTAGTCATAATAATACTAATATCGGTCCTACTACTACTACTACTACTACTACTACTACAGTACTACTCCCACCAGTGAAAATAAAACCGTAAAAAATAAAATTACAGGTATCACTTGAAACACTCATTTCCTGAAGGTTGTATAATCGCCCTAATAAACTCCGAAATCACAGGTGTGTCACTTCAGCTCGTTTCTAGAGGTTTATTTACCATAAGTTCAAAAGGAACCCCATTGCCTCTAAAAGTTAAGCCTCAAAAGTGAAAATCATGATTGGAATCCATTTCTCCTTTTGGAGTATTGAGCAGGGCCCAGACACATCAATCTTCCACATTTGAAAATAGACGGAACTGCTCGGTAGTAAATAAAACGGGGAAATTAGTAATTCCCTCAGATAGGTTTTGTTGAATATAGGCTCTTTTTTTTTTTTAAGAGTTTGCTGATTAGAATTTCTTCGTTAAGGTGAGAATATAATCTAAAGCCACTTTAGCTAAAAAATCTGTTTTGCTACAGTAGAGATTCGGAATAAAAATACGTCGTTATGACTGTAAACATCCTGTAAACATCATATGTTTCTATTTTTTTTAACATCAAGCCGTTTCCGGCTTAAAAGGGGTTGGTTCTAGAAATAAATAAGGCAATGATCACTGCCTTATGCATTAGCCCCTTCACCCACCTACACAAAAAAAGTCATCAGCAAGGCGTTCAACCCCTTTATAAACACTGCGCCATTTACGGGTAGATTGAACGTACTCTCTCTCTCTCTCTCTCTCTCTCTCTCTCTCTCTCTATATATATATATATATATATATATATATATATATATATATATATATATATATATATATATATATATATATATATTACATACCATACCATATGGGTATACAATGAAAGAGGGAGAGAATGTACTGTATATAAATACATTTATAAATTTTAATAAATATGGCTAATTTTACCCGTAACGTTTTTATACTTTAAACTGTTAAGCCACAAATAACGCATTAATATCGAATTCACATTACACTGAGAACAACTTATACCCAAAGGAAATTATAGACTGAAGGTACATCTACCCTAATTAGGGCTCGATAAATCCTAGTTAAGAATGATGCACTTTATCATATAAAATTCCTATTAGTGCAAGTTATTTTTAAGGCACTGTTAATTTGATATTGATGCGTTATTTGCAAATTTACAGTTGAATTATATGTATATATATATATATATATATATATATATATATATATATATATATATATATATATGTGTATGTGTGTGTGTGTGTGTGTGTGTGTGCATATGTGTGTGTATGTGTCTGCGTTTGTGTACATAAGGTTGTGTTCAACAATATATATATATATATATATATATATATATATATATATATATATATATATATATATATATATATATATATATATATATATATATATATATATATTATGTACAGTATATTTATATATATACATATATATACATTTATATATATTTGTGTGTGTTTATATATGTATATATACGTGCGCATGCGTGTGTATGTATGTATGTATGCATGTATGTATAAATATAAAGGTGTAGACATGCATTTCATGAATGTTATTCAATTCACATAGGAATATATTTTGCAGATTTCACCCGCCGCACCTTGAAAAAAAATTTGCAGAGTAAACTTGAAGGCCGTTATCGAAAAGATTTACGAAACAAACGAGAGAGAGAGAGAGAGAGAGAGAGAGAGAGAGAGAGAGAGAGAGAGAGAGAGAGAGAGAGATTGTATAAGGAGTTCACGTGGAATGAGCATGAAACACCTGCCCCAAGATAATTTATGCAAGTTAAAACTGTAAAGAAAAAGATTACCGAAGGCTCTGTGATCACGACAAGGTGTGAGGAGGTGCTCACGAATACTCTAGAATTCTCTAGAGAATTTTCTAGAATTTTCTAGAGAATACTCGAATTCTCTAGAAAATACTCCAGAATTTTTCAGGGAATATTCTAGAATTCACCAAATTGCTTGCTCTAGAATTCTCTAGAGTTTAGAATTGTGTAGAGAATGCTTTAGAATTCTCTAAAATGTACTCTAGAATGCTCTAGAAAATACTCAAAAGTTCTCTAGAAAATAATCTAGAAATCTCTAGAAAATACTCTAGAATTCTCTAGTGAATAGTCTGGAATTCTCTAGAAAATCTAGAATTTTTCAGGGAATATTCTAGAAAATTTACTGCTTTAGAATTCTCTAAAATGTACTAGAATGCTCTAGAAAATACTCAAAAGTTCTCTAGAAAATAATCTAGAAATCTCTAGAAAATACTCTATAGTGAATAGTCTGGAATTCTCTAGAAAATATATAAAATACTATAATTCTTTATAATAGAGTATATAGAATACTAATATATATATATATATATATATATATATATATATATATATATATATATATATATATGTGTGTGTGTGTGTGTGTGTGTGTGTGTGTGTGTGTGTTTGTGTCTGTGTGCGTATGCATGTATGTATGCATGTATACTGGGTGTTTTCATGCTGCTATCTCTCTATAGCTATAGTTTAAAATTTTCAAGTCTATCTTTTATCCTTCCCACAGACACACGAGTATTTTTACATTTTTTTTTATTTCATACAAAAATATTATCGTGTGCTCTTTAATATTTTGAATACCTTGTCTGCATTCCCAAGAGTCGTGTTTACCTTGAAGTAAAGAGAACTAAACATATATCTATTCTGTCATGAAGGAGCTTGTTCCTGCCTATAATAATTTACAACTTCGTGCGCAAGCACTTACTGTTGCTGAATATTCATGTATGTTCGTATCTTAACTAAGTTGCGTATAAAGCTAGTGCCACTTGTAATTGGATTACATGTGCTAGCTCTATATATATATATATATATATATATATATATATATATATATATATATATATATATATATATATATATATATATAACATATATATAACAATATATATATACCATTCTCACTTTAAAAGGGATGACAACCAGGGGTGTTAGCCTTCACTTGTTCTCAGCAAGGTATTTTGAGATGAAGTTGCTAGACCCATACCCTGACTTTCACTCCTGAGCTGACGTCGGTACCCACTCACACATTTGCTATATAGCTGTTACGCTTTAGCATCACCTTTGAGTACAGATACAAGAGTTTTAAAGATTCTTCAGCTTAATATGGACGTGAAAGTACTGTAGGATACATTCAAAGAACAGTATCATTGACTGATTGGACAGGTCAGTAAACTGCGTGTCTGATCAAAATGCAGTCCTACTCTTCTTCTTCTTCTTCTCTCTCTCTCTCTCTCTCTCTCTCTCTCTCTCTCTCTCTCTCTCTCTCTCTCTCATGCTACTGGATACGCGTGAGCCTTTTTAGAAGAGGCTTAGAGAGCAAATTTGCTAAACTATAAAATGTAGTCTTTCCCCAAGATTGGCAATATTTCCTCCTAATCTAAGCTGTTGTCTAATATCCTTGGATAAGTCCTCTGAATGTTTTAACACTTTGCTCGAGTTCGCTTATTATTCAGGTTACGTCCAGATACGTCAAGATAGTAAGGTATAAACCTATTCCATTGCATCCCTTCGGAAGTGTAAAGAAAAGTTGGATTACGTCAAGCACTGTCAGATATTTCGACCCTAGAGAAAAGAACAGTTGGATTACGTCAAGGATTGTCAGATATTTCGACCCTAGAGAAACGACCCAGTTAAAAG
Organism: Macrobrachium rosenbergii; assembly: GCF_040412425.1. NCBI lineage: Eukaryota > Metazoa > Arthropoda > Malacostraca > Decapoda > Palaemonidae > Macrobrachium > Macrobrachium rosenbergii. The sequence continues at coordinate 44,699,403 of NC_089743.1, forward strand.
TCTTAGCGATAAAAATATTTTAGTTATGTCAGCAAATGATACCAAGGACAGTGTTCAGATTTCGCAAATGGAAAGGTATCATGGACCAATTTACTATTGAGGTTATTGTTATATATCATAATAATACATACCCGGTAGCCATAACACTCAACAAAGTCACAATGCTTTACATTCGTGAGTAAATTTTGATCCAGTAAATTACTGAACTGACTGATTGTTTTCCCAAAGACAATGGCTCATTAAAGTGACATTGCTTCCATGGACAAAAGAATAATTGTTTCCATGAGAATCTCGGCTGCCAAACCATGGGCTTGACTCTGAAGACGACACATCAACGAGATGCTGAACATTTAAAAATACCTGAAATTGTGCTCACACAAATGATGTTCCATTACACTAGAGATTTGTCATATTACGTCTCATACAGGGGAGTTCTTCTGCCAGATAGATGGTGTATCAGTCAGATTTTCCTGTAGCATTTTCTAGGCACTACATATATGTCATTTATGCCAATAAACTGAGGACATATTCATCTGCATGGAGAATGATTAGCATTTATTTCTGTTGCAAGTTCTGTTCTTGGTTTCATGAAGTAAGTGAGAGCGGAAAACAACTTCCTTTGTTATATAAGCTGATACAAGATGTTAATTTTTACATTCATGTGATCGTCAAAGACAGAACATTTGAACGGCCTTAGCTGTTCTCTAGTCTGTAGAGTATAAGTAGAGAGAGAGAGAGAGAGAGAGAGAGAGAGAGAGAGAGAGAGAGAGTTCACTATCAGCAAATGAAATATCCAAACTTTACATAATGGGAAATGAAACTTTACTGGTGAAAGATTTATGACCCAGAATTCCATTTCAAATTTCAAGGTCTCCTTCTTCGTCAACAGACCTGTAATCTGTAACCACACATACCTTTTCAACTCACAAATTCCCGTGGATTTCAAATACATTAATGCTGGAATTTATTAAAAAAAAAGATAAATATATGACTCGTGTCGCCTGTTCGGTCAAGGTGAACTGGCACCATTTCTTGTAATTATATATTTTATCGATTCATATTTTTATTCAAGTTGACGTTTTTTTTATTTTTTACTTTTTCCAATTTGTGTTTTGAAAATTGGTCTATTAGCTCTGCGAGCTGAAGCACGGACACGGAGTCAAGGAAGTTTCGACAGACAAACAGACAGTGAGTCAAGGAAATCTAGATAGACAGTCGGGGAACTTTAGACAGAAAGACAGACTGGAAGTCGAGGAAGATTAGACAGGCAGACATAGAGTAAAGGAAGTTTAGACAGACAGACAGAGTTAGGGAATTTTAGACAGACAGTCAGGGAGTCAGGAAAATTCAAACAGATAGTGAATTAGGGAAGCTTAAACAAACAGACAGAGATTCAGTGAAGTTTAGACAGACACACAAACAGAGAGTCAGGGAAGTTTAGACAGATAGACAGACAGAGATCAGGGAAGTTTAGACAGACAGACATACAGAGAGTCAGGGAAGTTTAGACAGACAGACATACAGAGAGTCGGGGAAGTTTAGACAGACAGACAAACAGAGAGTCAGGGAAGTTTAGACAGACAGACAGAGAGTCAGGGAAGTTTAGACAGACAGACAAACAAAGAGTCAGGGAAGTTTAGACAGACAGACAGAGAGTCAGGGAAGTTTAGACAGACAGACAAACAGAGAGTTAGGGAAGTTTAGACAGACAAACAAACAGAGAGTCAGGGAAGTTTAGACAGACAGACAAACAGAGAGTTAGGGAAGTTTAGACAGACAAACAAACAGAGAGTCAGGGAAGTTTAGACAGACAGACAGACAGAGATCGGGAAGTTTAGACAGACAAACAAACAGAGAGTCAGGGAAGTTTAGACAGACAGACAGAGAGTCAGGGAAGTTTAGACAGATAGACAAACAGAGAGTCAGGGAAGTTTAGACAGACCGAGGGCCAAGAAGTTTAGACAGACAGACAGAGAGTCAGGAAAGTTTAGATGGACAGACAAACAGAGAGTCAGGGAAGTTTAGACAGACAGATCAGAGAGTCAGGGAAGTTTAGACAGACAGACAGACAGACAGAGAGTCGGGGAAGTTTAGACAGACAGAACAGACAGTCAGGGAAGTTTATATATATTGTAATGGACACTTCTCCACTACACTATAAACACTTCCAATTCTTAAAAAAAAAAAGTACTCACAAACCGGATACGAAGTCCACAATGGGTGGAATCGTACCACTAATTAAACCGTGTGCAAGACCAATTCAAGGGGGCAAAATAAACACTGCTAAAAATTATTAAATTTGATACATAAGTTACAGACAGAAGTAACACCTGAACCTCGGATACAAAAATTGAGTGAAAACAAACACCCTTAATTATAAACCACACTTACACAATTAAAGATAGACCACAACACACTTATACCAAAAAAGGGAGGGGGTCCAGAAAGGAGGAGGAAAGTCAAAAGCCAGAATACCCTACCATGATACACACTAAATTTAATACACTAATAATTCCTCCGTGGTTCATTAATTCCTCCCAAATATCAGAGGAGAATCTCCCGGTGGCGGGGTATCACACGATCGACTCGGGCATATGTGGCTAGTAGTCAAATAATGGGTCCATCTAATAGGTCAGCAGTGGCCTAGAGGCCAACCCCTCTGCCGCACGGGGAGAGTGGGAGGGGACCATACACACACCTACGGACCATGTAAAGAAAAATAGTTGTTAGATAATATGCTTAACAAGCGAACCACTGGTGAGGAGGAAAAACAAGCTAATTCTGAATACCTAAATACAACATTTAAACAGAAATTCAAAATATAAAAAATTAAAGTAATTATCTAAATTAAACTAATAGCAGCATACTGACAATATATACATATATATATATATATATATATATATATATATATATATATATATATATATATATATATATATATATATATATATATATACATATATATATAGATACATACTATATAGATACATACATACATACATTTTATATATATATGTAACCCCCCTTGGAAACAGATATAATATTTCTTGTAGGAATATACGTAACGTTTGCCTTTAGCGATCTACCTTCAGGAACGGCATGGAATTTCGACCCTGTAACATTACAAAACCTTCGTCTTCTTCCTGTATGGGACAAAGCTTTTACAGAAATCTAACATGGTCAAACAGATTTCTACTGGCTAATTATGACTGGCATGTTTTAACAACAAAACGAAAATCCCGCATTGTTTCCTCAGCAATTGTTATTCCCAACCTGTCAACACATTATCTTAACTGGTGACATATGACACATCTGGTCTAAAACTCAAACCTCTCTCTCCTGCTACTACGCTGTTAAGTTATCTAAAGCATTAACTTTTTTGAGATCTGATATCACACTACATACAATATTTCAATAATTATTATCATTACACACAATACATGATAAATAAAAGAGTAAATATATCAAAATTATAGGATGATATACATATTACAAGGCAACATCATGAATATATACAGTATATATATATATATATATATATATATATATATATATATATATATATATATATATATACATATACTGTATATATGCTTAAACAAGACTTCAAGTAAACATCCCTATATAAACACATAAATATATGTATGTGTGTGAGTGTGCCTACTTGCGAGTGACTGAATATGTCGATCACTCATATATGCATAAACGAAAATTGTTATCCCTTCCACAACATCTGGTTTCACGAAACGACCAACTGGCGCAGGCAATACCCATAATGATGAATAATATGAGAGACCCATTTAAAATGAATGCTTAACCCTAAATTGGAGAGAGCAGTCCCATTTGCCATTGGCCACATTCCACGACAGAAATCCATGAAGGCAATAATCAGCATCAAATGGTTCTCTGGTTTTCTCATTACTGCAGATGATAGATTATGACGCCGAGAAATGAGGGTACGATAATGAAGCTCATTTTTTTATTTTATATCTGTCTTTATTCGATTTTTTTCATACTGATGTCTTTTCTTTGTTTTTAGTGATGGTGTTAGTAGCTGAAGATTGTCTTATTGCCTCCTTCAATCACGTAAAAATGTGATTGACGCAGTTACTTTGAAATTATTTTCAAACGGAGTTGTCATAATCACAATGGCCTCTTCGCTTATACATACATACATACATATATAAATACACACACACATATATATACATATATATATACAGTATATGCCTGTATATACATATATATACATATATATGTATGTATTTATGTAAATATACATACATGCATAGATACATATATAAGTGGATATTTTCCAGTGACTGAATCATAGTGCTTAGCCTAAACACCCCCAAGCTAAAATATAATTACCATCATGCAGTTAAGTTCAAAAATCATCAAATTTCCAATATTTCTGGACACGAGTTCTCAATAAAAACTGAGTGACGTAAAGAGATCAGCATGCCACGAGAAGTACTCGTCTATTACTTAACCCACCCACGCTCAGGTAATGAATAGTGAATATAATTTGTATATGAATTGGGAAATATCTTCACTCGTCCCTTCCTCCATGTTCTGGGCGATGAGAGCAATAAGGAAATGATCACGTACATGTTTTGAATGTTTTGACAAACTTTGGAACCTCTAGGGATAGTGGTAACCTAAAGTATGTTGTCTTTCTTTCTTTCTGTCTCTAAATCTTCAGCTGAAAACCCTTATGGGCAGGGTCAACAGACTATACACCCAAAAGGGCTCCAAGGGAAATCAGCCTGCAGAGAGAGGCATGTTATGGGTAATAAATAGATAAATATGAGGAAACAGAAAATAAAAAGATACAACTGTATTCAGGAGCGTCACCAGAAAGCAGGAATGGGTTTACTCCTCGCTAGAGCAACTATAGATCAGAAGATTCTATAACAGCAGTACGTAAACTTTTCCACAGTTTCGTTGTAGCCAATGTAAAACTCCTAGCAAATTGCGCAGTATTAAACCTGATGCTGCAAAACGACACACTGTTTGCAGCAGCAACCTGCCTCGTGTTGCAAGCAAAGGCAGCTATAGTAGCAGCCTGATTAGTATTGCAAGCAAAGACGACTACAGCAGCAGCTTTCCAAGTGCTGCAGTCAAAGACACCTACAGCAGCAGCCTGCCTAGTGTTGCAAGCAAAGAAAGCTACAGCAGCAACCTGCCTAGTGTTGCAAGCAAAGGCAGCTACAGTAGCAGCCTGCCTAGTGCTGAAAGCAAAGACAGCTATAGTACCAGCCTGCCTAGTGCTGCAAGCAAAGACAGCTACAGTAGCAGCCTGCTTAGTGTTGCAAGCAAAGACAAATACAGTAGCAGTGTGCCTAGTGTTCTGAGTAAAGACAGCTACAGTAGCAGCCTGCCTAGTGTTGCGAGCAAAGACGGCTACAGGAGCAACCTGCCTAGTGTCGCAAGCAAAGATGCCTACGGCAGTAGCCTGCCTTTTGTTACGAGCAAAGACAGCTACAATAGCAGCCTGGCTAATGTTGCAAGCAAAGATGCCTACAGTAACAGCCTGCCTAGTGTTGCAAGCAAAGACAGCTACAGTAGCAGCCTGCCTGGTGTTGCGAGCGAAGGCAGCTACAGTAGTAGACTACCTAGTGTTGCAAGCAAAGACAAATAGAGCAGCAGCCTGCCTAGTGTTCCGAGCAAAGACAGCTACAGCAGCAACCTACTTAGTATTGCAAGCAAAGACAGCTACAGCAGCAACCTGCTTAGTATTGCAAGCAAAGACAGCTACAGCAGCAAACTGCCTAGTGTTACAAGCCAAGACGCCCACAGCAGCAGCCTACCTATTGTTGCCAGCAAAGACGCCTACAGCAGCAACCCGCCTAGTGTTGCGAGCAAAGATGACTACAGCAGCAGCCTTCCGATTGCTGCAAGCAAAGATACCTACAGCAGCAGCCTGCCTAGTGTTGCAAGCAAAGACAGCGACAGTAGCACCCTGCCTAGTGTTCAGAGTAAAGACAGGTACAGCAGCAACCTGCCTAGCGTTGCAAGCAAAGACAGCTACAATAGCAGCCTACCTAATGTTCTGAGTAAAGACAGGTACAGCACCACCCTGCCTAGTGTTGCAAGCAAAGACAGCGACAGTAGCAGCCTGCCTAGTGTTGCAAGCAAAGACAGCTACGGGAGCAGCAAGCAAAAACAGTTCAGACAGGTAGAGTGCGTAGTATGTTGGCCGCTGCAGTACATTTTCTGCTTACAATACTTTTTTAGATCATTGCTGTTACGTAACAGCTGACGAAACCAGAAGCTTTTCTTTCTAATTCCACCATACCTTCTTTTGATACAGACGACCTTACCTAATTCTGGTTTTGGTAAAGTGTGTTTAAGTTCGTTTCAAAGGTAAAAAAGAAGGTATTAACATCATTACCATTACTATTACCATTCCAATGTAAGAAATCCTCTTGGCTGAATGAATTTAATAGTTGGGGCACTCTAGTCATTATCCCATTTTAGCATCTAAATTTATCTTGGTTGAAAACTTTGAGCTTAATGTTTAGGTTTCTGTAATAGTAGCCTACCTCCTTTATATGGTCTTTTCAATTACCTATTTAATAACTGCCTTCAGTTATCATCGACTTTAATAGAGCCACTTATTACATATGAAAAATTCTGTGACTTCTGTTTCACACTTTCTCTTCTTTTCAAATTACTTAAAAACTTTTCCCTTTTTAAGTTTTCAGTAAAAGAAAACTATTGTGCCGGTTTTGTCTGTCCGTCCGCACTTTTTCTGTCCGCCCTCAGATCTTAAAACTACTGAGACTAGAGGGCTGCAAATTGGTATGTTCATCATCCACCCTCCAGTCATCAAACATACCAAATTGCAGCCCTCTAGCCTCAGTAGTTTTAATTTTATTTAAGGTTAAAATCAGCCATAATCGTGCGTCTGGCAACGATATAGGATAGGCCACCACCTGGCCGTGGTTAAAGTTTCATGGGCCGCAGCTCATACAGCATTATACCGAGACCACCGAAAGATATATCTGTTTTCAGTGGCCTTGATTATACGATGTACAGAAAACTCTATTACGCCGAAGAAACCTCGGCGCATTTTCTACTTGTTTAGTCTTGTAACCACTTATGACTATTAGTTGTCACTTCGATTGCAGATGCGGCAACGGAAATCATTCAGATAGAAACAATTGCGTTTTATGATACTTTTCGACTCGCTGAGTTTAATGGCACTTCTATTAATCTTTATAACTTGGATTGGATGCTCTAGTTTTGTGTTTGTTCTAAACGACTTTCAGTTAATCTGAGTTGTTGCTACAGATGTTAATGAGCATAGAGTTATTGTGTCTGACGTTCCAGAGGGTTATGTACTGGGATTTTCCTTGTTTTAGTCTCTTGTTGGCAACATGACAATTTGGTATGTATACACACGAGTACGTTATGCTGAAGATGGAATTCTCGTTACAATTACTTGCTCCCCATGAGTGCAAAGTGGAGGAGCAGTTCTAGGCTTCAAAAGAGGTTTAGAGAGGCTCTGTTTATAGTGTAGTAAGGAAGGTAGGAAGCTGCTAAACTTAGAGAAAAATTAAGATATTTCTCTGGTAGATATTGCATCCTCCATGCCATGATTTCACTCTGCATTAGCAATATTGCACTGGGTAATTCTTGAAACTGCAAATATCAGATAACTTACTATTTTTTTTTTTTTTTTTACAATTCTAAAACAATATTACCTATTTTTCCCAGGAAGTTAGGGTCATTTGTTATACATACTGTTTCATTGACATACACGCAATGGTGGAATTAATACCACGTGCTGAAGATATTAAATATCTGTCTCATCTTCGAATGTGATCATCACTTGAAGAAGAATCCCCTAGCTCGCTCACGATCATCAACTGGTGGTCGCAGGACCACCTGCTGTCCATGATGACATTTCGGCATTCAACGTGACGTTCAGCACACTGAGCGATAAAGTACGGGATATGTTATCTAAATGAATGATTGTTCATTCATTGCCTCGTATTATTCCTACTCGAAATGTTTATGGACAATCTGCATTTTACTCTTTTGTCGTTACTCAGAAAGTTTAAAGATGGCTGAGGCTTCGTGACCTGAAACGAGTTGAGAACCATTATTCTAGATAAAACTTGCTAAAAGTAATCTTTTTCCCTTTCCTGCTGTGGCTCTTACGAATCACGCCATCATCGAAAGCTTTCATATTTGCCATTTTAGTAGGAATGGAATATAGAAGTTAAGCCAAAGGTCAAGCGCTGGGACCTATGAGATCATTCAGCGCTGAAGGGGAAATTGAGATTTAAAAAGTTTTCAATGTATAGCAGGAAGAAAACCTGTCAGTTGCACTATGAAACAAGGATAGAAAGTAAGTGATGGAAGGAAGACGGAAGAAAGAGAATATGAATGGAGAAGCAGTAAAAGAAATGAAAGGGGTTCAGCTAGAGGTCGAAGGGACGCTGCAAAGAACCCAAAATAATGCCTGCAGTGCACCGCATGAGGTGCACTGACAGGCCATTTCAGTAGGGAACTTCCACGATGGCTTTTGGTGCCCAGAAAGGTCTTATATTCCATCTGTTAACAGCGTTAATCCTTACAAGTCCATCACCCACTTCTGAAAAGGACAATCAGCCAAAGTGGCCGCTAATGATTAGTGCAGCGCTGAGTTAATGTCTGCAAGGCCACTGGATCTTTCCCTGCCTGCAGCCCACACCAGTCGGCCGAGCTGTAAATGGGCACCAGAGACTGCTGGGGGCAAGGAAAGAGGTATGGGTCTAGCAACCTCATCGCCCTAGACTTGAAGAGAACCAGGAAGGCTGTAACTTCTTGTTGCCATTCATGCTATAGAGAAGGCGTACGATATAAAGAAATAATAATAATAATAATAATAATAATAATAATAATAATAATAATAATAATAATAATAATAATAATAATAATAATAATAATAAAAGTTTAGAATTAAGTCTGCCGTGCGTATTTCAATCTTGAATTTCTAGAAAGTGCCATTAATTCCCTCACTGATGATGCACTTTTTGGAGAAAAAGTTTCAATTATTTTTTCCCTGCAACCCATAGACACTTACCGTTTAGCAAGATCTTCCTAAGTATGAAATCGACTCCAATGAATTTGCAGAGAACTAAACAAATGATTAATGATCTTCCGTTTACACAATTCATTTCTAACTATAAATATGTGGTTGGAATGGCTATACCTATTTCTGATTTAAAAAAAAAAAGGCCTGCCCTTCCTCTCTCTCTCTCTCTCTCTCTCTCTCTCTCTCTCTCTCACCTTTTTAGCCCTAAACATCTGTCAAAGCTCATGGCATAAGCAAACCTTTGAAGAGAAGTCACCAATGAAAGCCGCACGGCAAAGAGAAATCATTTCCATTGACATCTGCTCCGTCCATTTAGGGACTTCGCCAGTCACGATTTTCTGCTTAACGATTTTCGGAGGGCCATTAATAGAATCGTCAGTATTCGTAATCTGTTTACCAGTAATCTTCAGTATTCTTAATCTATTTACCATTACTTGCAGTTCCAATGCGAGTCGTCATTTCATTTCTGAGCGCGCAGTCTACAGATGTCCGAAATAATGAAGTTTGGTATTGGTTTTATTCTGTAAACATTCTTCCATTCATGAGTAATGGGGCCTTTAGGTAGAGTGAAAATACTTTTCCTTTGAATCTCTGAATAAACTTCAGAAAGCACATGTGAATGTTCAGGAAATAAATGTATAAAGTAAAAGAATTTATAGCAGCGTTTATGAACATAAACAGAATTTCATTTGAAATTCATATTTTGAATTGAGAATAACTCCAAGATCTCGTAGGTACACATTTTTCAGACAGATTCGCACGTTTGATGTATACGTACTGGTAAAAGTGAAGATTATTTAGCTAGTGATATAACTTATGAACTTTTGGGATGACCTTTATTAAAGGTGATATGATGCCACGAGAATTAAATTCGACTTACCAAGAGAAAGTTGTCACATTAATGATAACTACGACAACAAATTGCATTTTAGAGTTGTCCGTTAACTTAAAAAGTTACTTTTTTGTATTCATTATTCATTTTTTGCTAACATTTAAAAGGACTTTCTTTGTTCATATTGTTCAGTATCTGTCGAATCTTAAAAGGCCTTTTTTAATTTATGATTCGGTAAGCTTTCTTCTGCTTTTTAAATGATTTTAGTAAATCCATGACGCCAGTTTTGTCTACCCAGTCAAATGATTACGGGTCCATGTACTGAACTTTCAGACCTATATTTTTTCGGTTAGTATATAGAAATTTTCTTTGATTTCTTTATCAAATTGCATCCCATTTTTTGAAGGGAGGGAATTTAGACCTTATGAAATTAAAATCCGATTCATCTATAATATATAATTATATTCAAGCCAAAGGATAAAGAAAGAAATGTCAACATACTGGCGAAAGAAAACTAGCAATGTCGAGTAAAAATGTGACTTATAGAGCACCTCGTGTGGCGCACTGTAGGCAGTACTAAAGGGTGTTTGCAGCGTCCTTTCGGCCCCTAGCTGCACCCACTTTTCAGCCTTTTACTTTACCTCCATTCCCTATTCCTTTCTTCAGTCTTGCTGTCCAGCCTTCCTGACTGTTACTTCTTAATGCGACTGTGCGGTTTTGTCCCATTTCCACCATAAGATTCCTTTATTTCCTCTCCTTTATTTTCTGGGATCTCTGTCTCGTTGTCCAACCACTTCAACTCCCTCTACTCACTGCCTGAACGAACGAAAGTGTCCCAGTTCTTGGCTCAAAGACTAAATTTCATAAAATTGACCAATCGGCCTTTTTGTCGGATGTTGAAAGGCATGCTGGTGAGAAAACGTGTGTCCCTTGCCTTCACATTATTTTCTTCGCGTTTAGGAAGGCGGTGTCTCACGGACACGTATCCTGACGGCCAGACTTCCCAGCTTAATCTATTTTGTTTCTATATTTTTTTTATTTGGAAATCATTCAGGTTCGCTAAACATTCAGTGACCTGCAAAACTTGAATGTCAGCACCAGTACAGGAAACGCGTTACAAATTTCTTTATCCATTTGAAATCTAACCTTTTCCTCACCGTAGGCGGGTAGTGCCGTCAGTGCAACTCACGCGGTGCACTGTAGGCAATACTTAAGGTTCTTTGCAGCGTGCCTTCGGCCCCTAGCTGCAACCCCTTTCGTTCCTTTTACTGTACCTCCGTTCATATTCTCTTTCTTCCATTTTACATTCCAGCATCTCCTAACAATTGTTTCATAATACAACTACGAGGTTTTCTTCCTATTAGATCGTTAAAAGCTTTTTACTCTCAATTTTCCTTTCAGCGTTGAATGACCTCATGGGTCCCAGCGCTTGACCGTTGGCCTAAATTCTATTTTCCATTCCATTGCACAAAGCAGGAACCACTCACGTTCGTTAACTCAACGCCAGACATTCAGTGACTTGCAAAATTTGAATGTCAGCACCAATTTAAGGTCCTTTAAATATACTCTGAGGCCATATTTGAAGGACCTTGGGCGGCACCTTTATCCTTTTCTTTTAATAAATAGTAAAAATCTAATGCTGGCTTCTTCTAGTGACATAGCACACAGTTCTTATTTTATTCATTTAGGATGCGGCCATATGTTGCTAATAAGTAGCATAAAATTCTTACTATATCCGCGAAATTTAGCCTTAACCGAAGACCTAAATGGAATAATTTATTCGCTAATTTTGATAGAAAATATCTTAAAAACATAATTTTAACTTTTATAGTCATCTCTTGCTCTTAAATCTAACGTTTCCTGGTCACCTGCAGTACTAAGCTCTTATCCCACTGATTAATTTTATATTTTCAAATGACTTCGTATGAAGTTATTTTTATCTACTTGAAATACGCTTCTCTGGTGACATGCAGCACAAACTTCTGATTTCATTAACTTATAATTTTACCCACTCTAGTGACACGTATTGACACACATGCTATCTCTCGTCATCTTTTTTTTTTTTTTTGGTGAATGCATCGAAAAAATTCTCAGGATTTTATCATTTGACAGTTCATGTTTTGACAAAGCATGAAATTATCATTTTATCCACGTTAAAAGTTGACTTCTGGTGAGATGTAAAAACGTTTTATTTTTCTAACCTATAATTTGACATTTATCCACTAACAACTGTCCATTTATTGTGGAATGCTGTAAAAAAATCGCTTATTTTATCCACACGAGAATTCATGTGACTATCCTTTTTTCTAGCCAAGATCACGAGAATTCATGTGACTATCCTTTTTTCTAGCCAAGATCACGAGAATTCATGTGACTATCCTTTTTTCTAGCCAAGATCACGAGAATTCATGTGACTATCCTTTTTTCTAGCCAAGATCACGAGAATTCATGTGACTATCCTTTTTTCTAGCCAAGATCACGAGAATTCATGTGACTATCCTTTTTTCTAGCCAAGATCACGAGAATTCATGTGACTATCCTTTTTTCTAGCCAAGATCACGAGAATTCATGTGACTATCCTTTTTTATAGCCAAGATCACGAGAATTCATGTGACTATCCTTTTTTATAGCCAAGATCACGAGAATTCATGTGACTATCCTTTTTCTAGCCAAGGTCACGAGAATTCATGTGACTATCCTTTTTTATAGCCAAGATCATGAAAATTCGTGCGATTTTCGTTTTTTTAGCCAAGATCACGAAAATTCATGTGACTTTCCATTTTTCTAGCCAAGAACACGAAAAGTCATGTGACTTAACTTTTTTTATGGTAAAGATCACAAAAATTCATGACTTCCCTTTTTCTATCCAAGAACACGAAAATTCATGTGAAATCCCTTCTTTTTATGTGACTTCCCTTTTTTCTAGCCAAGGTCACAAGATTTGTGAGGCTTTCCGGTTTTTCTAGCCAAGCCCACGAAAACTCATGTTAGCCCCTTTTTTATGTGACTTCCCTTGTTTCTAGCCAAGATCACAAAAATTTGTGACTCCCTTTTTTTCCAGCCCGGATCAAGAAAACTCATGTGACTTCACTTCTTTTTCTAGCCATGGTCACGAAAATTCATGTGACTTCCATTTTTTTCAGACCGAGATCTCGAATTTTTTTTTTTTTTCTTTTTTCTAGCCAAGCCCACGAAAATTCATGTGGACTCCATTTTTACGTGACCCCTTTCTTCTAGCCAAGATCACAAAAATTCGCGTGACTCTCCAGTTTTTCCATCCAAGATCATGAAAATTCATGTCGCCTTCCTTTCTCGCGCGTGCGGGGACGTTGATAACCTTGGCCTTATAACGCCACCGCATGAACATCTTTGCTAGAACAAAAATCAAAGCAATTATGGTAATAAATCATTAAGATGCATCTAGGAAAAGGTCAGATGACACACCACGTAATATTTACACGTTGCTTATGCACTTGAACTGCCTTCGGTACTTTGCCTAGTACTTCCTTCCACTTTGCGCTTCTCAACTTTATCATCTTCATTATGCGTCTTTATTACCGTTGATGTTGACAAGCACGTAAATCTCATCGTGGAATGAACGTGGAAGCAAGCAAAGAAATTAGAGATTTAAGATGGAAACGATGATAAAAAGATGAAGAAAACTATAAAACGCCGAAGTGTTAATGATAGAAGGGTCAGATTACTTGAACACTTGACAATGGTTTTCTGTCAGACAGACAAAACCAACAGGTCCCGTTCCTAAAAGGCCACACAGGCCAACGTAAGGACCATCTATTCTAAGCTTTTCAAGTACACTTAACACCTTGCAACATATAGCTGACACCATATTGCAGGCTTTCCAGAGACTAACAACGATTATAAAGTTCTTTTGAAGTCTGTTAAAAAAAGTCAGTAGTGTTTACATTAGAAAATTTCTCAAACTACATACTTGAATAAAACAATGTGTTGATTGATTACAGAACAGCATAAACATCTATTTCTCTGAAAAAGGTTCAGGAGACATTTGGTATACATGTAACAACTTCAGATATCTATAAATTTTTTAAGGTAATTTAGAAAGTGGCAAGGCTACTAAGTAATTCGCAGCAATTTCCCACCGACATCGGTCGTCAGGAGCAAATGTCAGTATTAATTAAATGTATAGCTGAACCTGAAACGTTCGAACTTGGTTTTGGGTATGATGATAGTGCCAATGTGAGGTGAAACGCTTCGTGTGAGCATGCGCGGATTCTAGAGACAATTCAAGATCTTCCTTTACACTAAGCATTAATTACAACTGAAACCTAGTCTCGGGAAAATTAGCCAAAACATGTTATGAAGCAATGACTTTGTTTGGAATTTTGCAGCGTATTTACACCAATTTTACATCGTCTACCTGATGGACCGTTTCTAGAAACAAGGGTCAAGTTTGCCTTCAAAAACTCTCTCTGAAATTCTGTAGCTTGTGATGCACCAGAATTGTCAGCAGACAGCACTGATGATGCACAGTCAAAAAGCGATGCTGAATCTTAAGTCAGCCAAATGACAGCTTTCAAGTTTTTAATCATACTAGTTTTGTTGCATTCCTTACTTTTTCATGAGAATGTGTGAGTATGGCCCTTCAGAGTGATACCATGGGTGTTGTTTC
>NC_089743.1:44718976-44756476 GCF_040412425.1 Macrobrachium rosenbergii
GGCAACTACAGCGCCCCTCTGGTTCAGATACTATTAGTTTATGTGCCAAATGGACGTTATGTTTAGTAACAGCCCCTTGGGAATGAACCTAAAATCATAAACAAAATTTGGTAAATGTCATAAAGATAAGAGCCATAAATAGGCTATAGATGAAAATTTAAACCAAAGGCAGTAAATATTCTGATCAGCAACTGGTAGGAACAAGTCTGTGGTATTGGTCTTCAGTTTTACTGAATTTGGTGTCACCATAGTAGTTTCGGTAAAAGTGCCAAAGAATCACGTATGTTATTTCCGTGGGTTGCTGCAGCATAAAGCAGGTTAAAGACATAAGCTATTTCACCAGGGATGGTTACATTCTAACTTAACCAAATCTAAGGTTCTTGCCCTGACTTGCCCAGAGAGTTGTGGGGGCAGGGAGTTTTAATCTCCTCTTAATGCTCCCAACATGACATCATGCATAGCAGAACAATGTGTACACAACTGGTTTTCCATATTACCACAGTATTTTAAAAAATGGAGGATATGCCTGAATAGCCTTAGGTTAGATTCATGTTAGTCACTTATATTAGGCCTATGTTGGTACTGTAGATTCTAGAGACAACAAGCATTCCAGAAGGAAGGTTCTGCAGAGTAGAGATGAAAAGCCAGAAATGTTTTCTCTTGGATGTAAGGTTAGGCTAACCTAGGCCTGGCTAGCTACCAGATTTGGAGCTTGGTTATGCTAGGCTAGCCTGTTGTTACTAGCCTGGGCCTAACATTAGTTTTAAGGCTAGGCCTAGTGCTAACTCCAAGTATTCAGATGCTTCCCTACCCCAGGATACTTGCTGTGGTAGGCCAAGGTTCTCCTATATATGACTCTGACCGATTTACTGGGCTAGGTTTACTCAAGTACTTTCCCCCACTAACATTCTATACTCATGATTCATTAATAAAGACTGGTAGTAGCTGCCTTTAAAAGTATCTCAAAATTGGCTTTAAGCAGTCATACAGTTCTAGGTACACTTCTCATGGGTGTCATGATGACTATCCTTTGTTATGTTAGTAGATAAATGATGTTTTGAAAACCTATAGCAAATTATCTCAATCTGACAGTAACCCCTGACAAAGGCTGTTATATTCAGTAATACTACTAATTAATGTTAGCCTCACCATAGAATTTATTTTTCAGGATACTCTTGATGCTCTTAAAGAGCTGTCCACCTTCTTCACGGAAAATACCCTGAGAAGTCGACGGAATTTAAGAGGAGAGATTGAGAAGAGAAGTGTGGCCATCAGTGAAGTAAGTAATGGAGGTCATATGTCAAAACAATAAACTTTCTTACAATATTGTTGATTGGTTTGGGTAGTTCTGTGTTGACAGAGTTGTTATGAACTCTCATAAGTTAGGTACAGTAAAGCTTCTTGTTTGGAATTTCTGACAGATGTACTTAAATCATGGCAAAATTTGGGTCAATTAATATGATTTTGACATGTGGCCTTAATAATTTTATGATAATGTTTTTGATGTTTTGCATTTGATTTTGATAGATTTTATCATTTTTATGCTCGGTTTATATAGAATGTGCAAGTCTATAGTGTTGGAACATTGACGTAAGTCAGCCCATTAACTTTGGTTTTATTTGTGGTAGCTAAGTGAAAATTATTTAAAATGCTTTTAGTGAAAAAAAAAGGATAAAATTATTAATTTCAGGGTTATTGATAAAAACTGAGAGCATGGATCAATTACATTTACACCTTGTTTAAATTCCTTCATTATTACTTTCCCTTGTAATACTGAATAACTTAGTGGTTCTAGTGTCAGGTCAACAAGCCAAACATTTATAAATCATATCATCAAATCTCCTATCACTCTGTCCCCCTAAAGTAATGGTTCTTAAACTTTCCTCCCCCCCTCACCTACCCCCGCCCTTCCGTTGGCATTATGTATAGATCCAATGCCTCTTAGCCAGAAAACTTTAACTAAACAATATAAACCAAAGAGCTTTGTATTTGTATAGTGCAGTATTGTACTTTATTGATATGTTAATTTATGCATGAATGATAGAGTATTTCATTACAGTAGTTTAATTTTGCAAAGCTATTTTTCAGTTGTAATAGAGACATATGCAGAAAACAGCTAGTAAAAAATCTTACAGTATAATGAAACCAAATTTTATCATACTTTTATGATGAATACTGGTAAATGCCAATGACTTTTTCACATCCTAGTATAAGCCACTTATTGATTTTATTATCCAAATGTAGCTGTTTTAGTTCCATTTCCATATTCCTATTCAATCAGTTTCAGCATTGTACTGATAATTTTGATAGACAATAAAATTACAAAAGTGATTTAGTGTTTAATATTAGTATTGTCCATACTGCATCAAAAATTAACAACATCCTCCTTAATCACTTGTTTATCCATCGTTATGCAGCTTTGGGAAACAGAAGCCACTGATTGCAACATAATGTTAGCTTATTGTAATTATTTTTATCTCACTATGTTTACTTCTATTTTTTTTTTTTTTTTCTGTTTGCTTTGTGGCAAGTTCCACACTTTCATTTTATGGCTTATAAAGTATTTTGAAACATATGAAAAGTTCCTGAGGAAATCAGTGGGGAATTAAAAGGATCAAATTCTTTGGTTGACAAGCACTGCTAGTCATCATTCATGTGCAATTCTTATCTATATAGAAATAGAAGGGATGAGTATTGTGGTACATATAAGATACTTTCAGTTCCTGAGTAAAAGTTTCTTAAACAACTCAGAGAACCCCTTCCCCCAGCTGAGGCTCAGCAGCTTGTGCTGCTTCCCTTCCTTTCATTTGCTCTCTCAGTGTCCATTTGGTTGCCTTTTCCTTCACTTTAAAATGGGGTTGAACCACAAAAATCACCATTACAATTATTTGTTCCACATCAGCTCCTCTGTTTATTCAGACTGCAGGTTTGTTTTAAAAGTTTACAGACAGCAGAGTCATGCATGTCACTGGTGTTAGTGCCCATCATCATCACTTGAGTAGTTGTCAGTAACAAGATAAAAATTTTGACATAAATGGGACCCAAATAATACTTTAGCAGTTGAACATAATTAACATCATAGCTCATGTGTCATAACACTGTCATAACACAACAAGTTGCTTGTACAATTGTCCAGGCAGTAAGTAGACTCCCATGAATTTAATGGATTCATTTGCTAGCTTAGATGTCCTCATTTCAGAAAATTTATTCTTCAGTCAAGACAGATTAATCAGCAGTAATTCAACTGATTTAATTGTACTGAATTAGTAATATGGGCAGATTAATCAGCAGTAATTCAAGTGATTTAATAAAACCGAATTAATGGTTTTTATTTGTACAGTATTTTTAGTTGTTTTACTGCTATTAATTTAGTTTTTTGCAGCTTCCAATAAAGTTTGTATTTGATTTTTATAAATTAGTTAAGTTTATTAAACATTGCTAGATTATATCTACAGAGTTGCATTTTGATGAATGGCCATCATTACAGGAGTTTGTGTCAGCTCTTCGGGAAGTAAAAGAATCAGTAGATGCAATGTACAAGGAGGTGAGCTCAATGAACGAAGTATGTGTCGACATGAAGCGAAGATTACAGGCAACAAAGAGCGAGACTAGGCATCTTATTCATCAGACAAACTCACTTCAGAATCAGAGGTATCCCTGGCATGAATATCTTTTACTACAGTATAGTCTAATGGCATTTTATTTTATGAAATAAAAGCTCAAGAAAACAAAAGTAACGCAGTAAAGCCTTATGTTTTTACTGACAGTACCTTCACTATTGATCACTGGTGTATGTGACAGTGGTTAAGTGACAAGAATATTTATATGGAGTATATATACTTGTGTGGAATATCAACTTTGGTAAGGTTAGGAACAATGGTGGTTTTGTGTTGAAAGGGATCAGTCTGTCATTGCTTTAATCCCCAATAGCTCCCACCTGGCTTGAGTGTGGTGGGTGGATGAGAAGGGTTCTTAAAATGAAGGCCATCAAAATTGGATTTTCAGTGCCTTTGTGATATGTTCATATATCAGTTTGACTGTGGGTTCTAGACTCGAGTCTTCCTTTTTATGTGACTTGGCCTCATCTCCAGTTTATGCTATGACCAGTACCCCTTATGTGTAAGAAAAGCCCAGAGATCTGAATCATGCCTTACTGATCATTTAAGATCAGTTAATCTTTGTGAAGGAGGCCAGCTGGTCTCCCCAACATGATAGTTTATAAACACTAGCGTAAGCTTGTTCCTTTTATTTTGAAATGCATTAACAAGTGAAATATCAGTGGAATTAGGACAGTGAAAAATAAATGGATTGTCAATTTTGAGGTGTAGTTACTTTTTTGATGTTTGTGATGTAAGAGAGTTTTATTTATTGCTTAAAGTCTCATTTTTTTTTTTTTTTACCTCTATGGTATATTTTCATACATGTAACTTACCAAGTAATTACATAGCTATACTTTCTACGCAATCGGCAGTTAAAAGTTAAAGTTCGCAGTAGTGATTCAATTGTTATAAGTGTAGGTAACGACCCTGCTCTCTGTCAGGGAACAATAGGTACAGCAAACCAGAGAAAATCACTTCTTTTCTGTCGACATTCGACGCAACATCGAAAGTTTTGGTGGTTTGGTTTTGAAGTTTTCTTCATTGCTTTTCCAAGGAATTGATGAAGTATTGTTGATTTTGGTAGCTTTTCAGCTTAGCTTAGCTGTTATTCATACAATATGTCTGATTCTAGTGCATCAAGTGTTAGATATTGTAGCGAAGGATGTAAGACTCAAGTGACTAAAGTGACTTGCGATAGTCATACAGTTTGCACTAAGTGTTGAGGACAAGAGTGCTCAAAAGATCTTACTTGTGCTGAATGTGTTGACTGGGATGAGAAAAAGTGGAAAGTTTTGAAATCTCATTTATACAAATTAGATAGGGATGTGAAAAGGAAGGCGGCTGTTAGAGCTGAGAGTAGGGCTTTGAGCTTAGAATCTGTCTCTAACATTCAAGTCTTTGACCTTAATGTTCCTCTTTCTCCTGCCTTGTATTATCTCCCATCCTTAGTCCTCCAAATATTTTTCCATTAACTGTTCCTGGCTCCCATGCTTCTGATCCCGATGCCGTAGCCAGCCTCGAGAGTAAAGTTGACCGTAAATTTGATCTTGTTGTCAACACTGTATCTAAATTAGGTGAGTCACTTAAGGTCCTGATGGATGAATTTCAGTTTTAAACAAGTGTCAGTGCCAGTGGAGGAGGTGGCTGTTTGTCCCACTGATTCTCCTAAGACAAAGGTCACTGTCACACTCCCCTGAACCTGGGAGTAAACATACCAGAGATCCAAGGGAGGTCAGTGGGGTTTGCCCATGGGCAGTCGCCCCCTCATCTGATACTGTGGTGCATAATTCTGACAGCTGTTGGAAAGGATTTACTGTGAGTGCCCACCAGTTGTCGTTGGTTGGTCAAAGGGAAAGTCTCTTCGTATTCCGAGCCCGGACCTATCCTTTTATGCAGATGCATCGGACCTTCAGTTCAGGGCTCTGTTTTGGCCTCCCTACAGCTCCACAAGTATCCACCTGTGTTCTTGCCCCTGTGCCGAGACAGCTCCATCTCAAGGGGATCAACATCTGTTTATATCTAGGTGACTGGCTACTACGTTCCCCATCAAAGACAAGATGCACAGAGGACCTTCCAAAGACTCTTCTACTGACCCAAGAGTTGGATCTTTTAATCAGTGTTCAGAAATCTCAATTTACTCCAACGCAATCGATTCTCTATTTGGGGATGAGGATCGATGCTCTGACTTTTCGGATTCAAGACTGCCTGAAGAAAGTAAGGAACTTCATATCTTGCCCGTCGTGCACAGCCAACAAATGGATGAGTCCGCTGGGCACTCTAGAGCCCATCAAGAAGTTTGTGCCTTTGGGAAGGTTACACACAAGAGTCCTGCAATTCTTCCTAAAGGCCAGTTGGCAGAGGAAGACTCTCCCAGACTCCTTCATTTTCTGCATCACTCCCAAGATCAAGGAGGATCTTCAGTGGTGGCTTGCAGAGGAGAGGTTTTTAGCAGGAAAGTCATTGCACCCGCTGAGCCCCGACCTAACATTGTACTCAGATGCATTGGATCTGGGTTGGGGGGCCCTTTGAAACGACATGGAGATTTCCGGGAAGTGGTCATTAGAAGAAAAGAGACTACATATAAATGTATGAGAACTAAAGGCAATTCACTTGGCTCTTCAACATTTTGCGACGAAGACTTGCAGCAAGACAGTCACAGTCCACTCGAACAACATGACCGCATTGGCCTACATCAAAAATCAGGGAGGGACTCACTCCTCCCTTTACGAAACGGCGAAGGATCTTCTTCTCTGGGCAGAGAACTACTGCACCAGGGTGGTAACTCACTTCATCCAGGGAAAATTAAATATTCTTGCGGACAAAAGTTGCTGCAGACAGGTCCTACCAATGGAATGGACGCTGAATCCACAGGTGTGCACTGACCTCTGGAAGCGGTGGGGAAAGCCTTCAATAGACCTGTTTGCAACGTCGAGGAACAATCGCCTCCTTGTTTAGTGTTTCCCCAGCCCCGGACCCTTGGGCATGGACAACTGATGCCATGCTCCAGGACTGGTCGGACTTGGATGTCTATGCCTTCCCACTGTTCAGCATGGTGAGAGAAGTCCTAAACAAGTTTATGACCTACACCAACGTATCCATGACGCTTAGTGGAGTGGTTCGCAGAACTTCTCAGTCTCTTAATAGACTTCCCCAGACTTCTCCCTCAGAAGAAAAGCCTTCTAAAGCAGCCTCACTTCCATCACTTCCATCTAGGCTTATCCGCTTTTGCTCTGACAGGCTTCAGACTGCCAGGGAGCTTGTCAGGGCAAAGGGATTTTCAAGAAATGCTGCAGACACAATCGCCCAGTGCAGACATCAGTCGTCTGCTAATATCTACCAGACAAAATGGACAGTCTTTCATGATTGGTGCCGAAGACATGGCGTATCGTCTTCTAAAACCTCTGTAGCACAGATCGCTGATTTTTTATGTTTCTGAGGTCCTCTCGAGGCTTGGCCACCTCTACAATCAGATGTTATAGGTCTATGCTAAACTGTGTTTAGACATAGCGGTCTCGATTTGTCTGCTAATCAAGACATAAGCGATCTAATTAGTCCCTAGACACTTCCAAGCAAGAGAAGTCTATGTCAGTCGCCTGGAATCTAGATGTCGTCCTCAAATGGCTCTCTGGCCCTCCATTTGAGCCCCTTCTCTCTTTATCACTGAGGAATTTAACCAGGAAGACTCTCTTTTTAGTTGCTATAGCTATGGCAAAGAGGATCAGCGAATTACATGCCTTCAGTAAGCTAGTGGGCTTTTCAGAGGGAGATGCAAAGAACAAAACGCCATCCAACCCCTGGCCCCGTTTGTTCATGATCAAGAGTTTGTTAAATATCCTGAGACTAGCAGACCAGGAGAGAGCTCTTTGCCCAGTTAGAGCATTTAAGTACTATTTTGACAGGACCAAAGGGATTAGAGGTCCTTCTCAGAATCTATGGTGTTCGGTGAAGAACCCTTCACGACCATTATCTAAGAATGCCGTGGCCTTCTTTTTGAAGAGTGTTTTTCAGAATCACGCTCGAAAATTCAAGAAGATAATCTTCCTGTTTTTAAAGTCAAAGCTCATGAGATTAGAGCAGTCGCCACTTCGTTGGTTTTCAAGAAGGATTTGTCGCTCTCCATGATTCTCCAATCAACCTACTGGAAGTCAAAATCAGTGTTTCCTCCCATTATTTGTGCAATGTGGAGACAATATATAATAATTGCAGTACATTAGGTCCATTGGCCATGGCTGGCATGGTATTGGGGGAAGAAGGATAGGGGATATTCCTGTCAATCCTCTATCTCCTTATACCAGGAGTACCCAACTGCCAGTCGTTGTTTTTTAATGGCTGAGTGATGGTTTTGTTTTTAATATTGTGTGGTAACAAATTTCTGGTTGTGTTCATTGTACTGTGCCCAGGGCAAGGGTATTCATTTTGTATGACCTTGTCAGTCCTCAGAGTAATCCTCGACTGCAAGGTTCTCCCACTGAAGTAGAGACTGCTCTCGGCTTTGCTGCCTTGTCACTGCATCTTCCTGCTGCAGCTCTGTAACCAGGTAAGGTTACAACAAGCATTACATCAATGCTAGCTACCTTTCTCTTTCAAATTCATCTCCTTTACTGAGTGTTTTTGGGTAGAACATGTCCATGCATCCCACATCCTATCAGTGTGGGATTCAGCTATTTAGTTACTTGGTAAGTTACTTATATAAAAATAACATTTTTATGATAAAATAAAGTTTTATATATACTTACCAAGTAACTACATAATCAGAGCCCCCCCACCTCCCTTCTCATGGACATAGGGCACAAATGAATTGAGGTCGTCAGCACTATTGTAGCTATTCTTCCCCAAAAGTGGGTGGGGTCTAGTTACCTACACTAAAACAGTAGCGAATCTCAAATTTTGAACTGCCATGGTTAAGTGAAACTATAGCTATGTAGTTACGTGGTAAGCATATATAAAACTTTATTTTATCATAAAAATGTCATTTTACATGTAATTGTCTAAATATTTTATTCTTTTCTCAATACATTGCACATATCTTTGCATAATCTGTAGTGTTGAAAATTCCTGTATTCATTCAGTTTTTAAGTTTTATATTTACTGTACTGTATGTATTTCAACAGCCATAAACTACATATGCAAGAAAAGGTTGCAGAAGCCTTCGTAAAAACCTTTCAGTTAGCACCCGATGAAGTGTCAGTCATCAAAGGTTCTACCAGAGAATCTCCAATCACTCAAGAATTTTTCGCTGTTCTGGAAAAAACACAGAAAATAAGGAACAGTACAAAATATTTGCTTCAGGTTAGGATGTCTCACTTACTTTTTATTACATAACTGTTAATATCGTTCAGGATAATGTTATAAGATGTGCAGTAAATTTAAATATTGTTTCTCGTTTTATGCACATTGTACTTATTGTTAAATAATCCTCAGACTGGTCATCAGAAGACAGCACTGGATGTCATGGAGCAGATGAATGTGTGTCGAGAAGCAGGTCTAGAACGTCTTTATCGGTGGTGCCAGAGTCAGTGTCGTTCGCCAGATCCTTCTCCTCTTCTCCCTCAGGCACTTGTTGCCCTTCAGGAAAGGCCAGTTTTGTTCAAGTAAGTGGAGGTCACTGAGATGCAGTTGGTTAGTTTGTAAATGTGCCGAAGATAATTTTATATACAGTATGTTGATGATGGTGGGAAATTTTATTGTAGTTTTTTTATATAACTGGTCGTTATTAAGTAGTTTACTAAAGCACTGAGTTAAAAATCTTCTCCCTCTTGGCACTGAAGGCATTACCTAAGGTTCTTTGCAGCGTCCATTCAGCCCCTAGCTGCAACCCCTTTCATTCCTTTTACTATTTATCTTTTCATATTCTCTTTCTCCCATCTTACTTCTCACCCTCTCTTAAGGATTGGTTCATCATGATTTTCAGAAGTGAATGACCTCACAGGTCCCAGCACTTGGCCTTTGGCCTAAATTCTATATTCCAGTTCCAATTCTCCCTCAGAGGGATGGATTTCAAATTTAATGTTTCTTTTACAGTTTGGTAGTTGAAGAATGGGTTGTAGTAAGAAGAGGCTGGCTTGTTCGTGGGTTCTTAGATGCCCTTACAATTGGAGGGCCAGGAGGAGCTCCCAGACCAATCGAACTGCAAGCACATGACCCATTACGCTATGTGGGTGATATGTTGGCTTGGGTACATCAAGCCCTGCCCTCAGAAAGAGAAGCAGCCCAGACTCTTTTTGCCAAGTGTACCAATATTGGTAGGTGACCAGGAGTTTAATATAATATTCATGCATTGGATGATTTCATGCAAGGAACACTGAAGCATTTGTAGCTTATATATGACCATAAGATTGTACAGTTATTTACTGGAAATTGATCTAGTAAGGGATGTAATGGCAACAGGAGAAAGGACTTACGTATATGAATTTTATGGATCACAGGAGTGATAATGAGCTTTGTTTGGGAAACCTGCACCTCTAGTTATTTTTTTTAAATGTAAATGGACATATAAGCACTAGACCCCTTAGGGAACTAAAAAAAGGACTTTTTTTTTTTCTTTTAATGAAGGCCTAAGATGGAACATCTCAGATGATGATGATAATATATTTTTATATAAATAACTTACTAAGTAATTGCATTGCTACTAGTTTCACACACTCAGCAGCTAAAAATTCTGAAATTCGCGGGTCACACTATTTTGTTTGGCTAGGTGACTAACCCCACTTTTGGGGTAAGAGAGGAACAACTAGCAAAAGGATTCAATTTGTTTCTGTGCAACCCGTTCCTTCACCGGCTGTCTCACTTCTGAACCCAACCCCATTGCCAGCCTCGAGTGTAAGATCTGTAAAACGTTCGAATTCATTGTAGAATCTATTGCTCAGTTAGCCTCATCGGTTAAGGTCCTTATGGACAATAAGAGTGATTTGGAGCACCCAGTAATGCCTACTGCCAGTGCCGTGTTGGTGGAGTGCCCAGTTGTGCCTAGTGTTAGTGATGTGTTGGTGAAGGAGGTGACTGCCCGTCCCACTGATTCTCCTAGGCAAAGGTCAGTGTCATACTGCACTGCCCTAAACCTGGGAGGAGTCAAACTGATAGCCTAAGGGAGGTCGGTGAGGTCTGCCCACGGGTAGTCGCCCCCTCAGTTGGACCTGTTGTTGAATCCCAGGTTGCAGCCAAGCACCACTGGAAAGGCATATCCTTGGATGTGCATCGTCTTCTATCTAGCTCTGATGATTCTTCTCCCAGGCGCCAGTGGCATTTTGCGAATGAATCACACCCTTTGAAAAGCTGTGCTGGTGATATGTCGCATTCTCCTCCAGTGCCATGTAAGAAATTCAGAGAGCCTCTTCGCAGTCCTCTTCTGTCTTGCAGTCATTGGGACAGTCCAGAGCATTTTCCTTCTGTTCCTCCTTTGGTAGAGAGTCAGCAAAGATTATGTTCATTTCAACGGAACTTTCACATCTTCTCCAAAACTTGTTCAAGGTATATGAAGTTTTGAGTTTTCTTGATTGGGCAGTGGGCTCTCTAGCCCATAAGATTAAGGACTGGCACTGTTATTCCTGAAGATAGTGCCTCCGATTGGCTGGGGGTCCTCTCGTGTATTGATAAAGGGATCAGGGATGGTTCCCAGGAGTCAGCTTCCCTGTACACGTTGGGAGTCTTTAAAAAGAGAGAACTGTGGTGTTGCTATACCTCTAAGGGAGTGACTCCCTCACAGAAGTCAGCCCTTATGTTTTCCCCGCTGGATATTCATCACCTGTTCCTGCAGGCTACAGTTCTGGAGATCACTTCAGATCTTCAGAAGAAGAGTATGCAAGATCTTCTTGCCCAATCCTCTAGGAGGCCTAAAGAGATGCCCACTCATGCCTCCAGGACAGTCTCCCCGCTGCAGACCAGGCCATTTCATGGCAGCAGACAGAGATCTTTCTCTAGATTTCACTCTTCCGGCAGGTTTGCCTCCAGAGCCATTAAGAGAACCTCAGGTGAGAATTTTGTCTTCTGAACTTCTATAGGAGCCAGGCCCCTTCTCTTCTGGGAGAATTGGAAAGAGAAGGGGGGCAGAGCCCTGGATTGTCAACGTACTGACCCTTATACCATCCCCTTCAAAGAAAAGCCACCTTTAGTCAGCTTTCTAATAACCTTGTCAGCTTACTCCAAAGGCTCGAAGAAGTTTTTGGCCCTCTCAGAGGAAGTGTTGTCCCTTCTCAAGAAGGGGGCGATAGTTTTAGTAGAGAACATGAACTCCCCGGACTCTACAATCATCATCTTGTGGTGCCCAAAGCTTCAGAGGGCTGGAGGCCCATCCTGGACGTCAGCATATTAAATGTCTTCATACATAAGACAAAATTCAAGACGGAGACAAATCGAACCGTCATGTCATCCATTCACCAGGGAGACTGGATGACATCAGTAGATATGCAGGACGTTTACTTCCACGTCCCAATGCATCGGGAATTAAGGAAGTTTCTGAGGTTCATGTTCGGGAACAAAGTGTCCCAGTCCCTCGCTCTATGTTTCGGGTTATCGACGGTGCCACCAGTGTTTACCAGAGTTCTCGCTCCCCTAGAGAAATGGTTCCATGTGATGGGAATCAAGATCTCCCTTTATTTGGATGATTGGCTACTTCAGGCCCAATCGAAGGAAAAATGTTTGGAGAACCTTCAAAAGACTCTTCTCCTGGCCCAGGAGCTGGGATTGATGATATACTTTCAGAAGTCTCAGTTGATTCCATCACAATGGATTCTTTATTTAGGGATGTTGATAGACTCTGGGAGTTTTCAGGTTTCCCCCTCCCCAAAAAGAATAGTCTTGCCTCAGGACAGTAAGCAGATTTCTTCTTCTGGATCATTGCTCCACCAACGAATGGATGAGCTTTCTGGGGACATTATTTTCTATAGAACAGTTCGTCCTTCTGGGCAGGCTCCATATAAGACAGCTCCAATTCTTCTTAAGAATCAGCTGGAACAGGAAAAAATACCCAGACTCATTCTCATTCTGAGTGATTCCCAGGATAAAAGAAGATCTACTTTGGTGGAGCTTAGAAGGAAGGTTGTTGCAAGGGAAATCCTTCCTCCCATTGAACCCCAACCTAGACTTCTTCTCAGATGTGTCAAACCTAGGTTGGCGTGCTCTGAGATTGGCATATAAATGTCAAGGAACTGAAGGCATTTCATCTGGGGTTACAATTTTTCAAGGAAGAAGTGTGCAACCAGCAGTGCAACTGCCCTGTCATATATCAAAAACTAAGGGGGAACACATTCTCCCTTTGCGAGACGGCAAGGGATCTTCTGCTTTGGGCAGAACAATTTCAGGTCAGGCTTCTTACACGCTTCATTCAATGGAAGCTCAAAGTTCTGGTGGACGAATTAAGCCGCCAGAAACAAGTGTTACCCACGGAGTGGATTCTGGATCCTCAGGTTTGCCTCGGATTTATGGAAGTTGTGGGAGACTCCATTCATAGACCTGTTCACGACTTCCAGGAACCATCGTCTCCCCCTGTTTTGCTCGCCAGTCCCGGATCCTTTAGCATGGGCAACCGATGCCATGCTTCAGGACTGGTCAAACAGTCACCTTTATGCTTTTCCCCCCTTTCAGTATGGTAAGAAAGATGATCAACAAATTCCAGACTCATCAAAACCTGTCAATGATCCTAGTTGCTCCTTTTTGGCCAACAAAGGAATGGTTCCCTGATCTTTTCAACCTCCTCACAGACTTTCCGAGGCTGTTACCTCAAAGACCTCATCTACTAAAACAACCCCACTTCTGGCACTTTCATCAGGGACTCTGACAGGCTACAAATTATCAGGAAACTTCTTATAAAGAAGGGGTTTTCAAGATCGGCTTCGCAAGCTATTGCCAAATGCAGGCGGCAGTCCTCTGATAGAGTACAGTAAACCCCCAGTATTCGCGGGGGATGCATACCTCACCCCCACCCCCCGCAAATAGCTAAAATCTGCGAATACTTAAAACCCTCTAAAAACACTTAGAACTGCCTATTTTGATAGTTTAAACACAAAAAACCCCTCTACAAATGCTTATACCTGAGTATTTTAATAGTTTTATCACAAAAAGTGCATTTAGTCATGAAAATGATATGAAAATACAATAATTAGTGAATATTTCTCAGTGAAAAATACTGCAAATGGGCGAATTTTCCACGAATAATGGGTAGATACGTTCCACAGAGAAATCTGCGAATACGTGAGTCTGCAAATAGTGAGACCACGAATACGGGGGGTTTACTGTATATCAGGCTAAGTGGACAATTTTTAGAGAATGGTGCAGAAAGCACAGAGTGTTTTCCTCTCAGACATCTATAGCTGAAATAGCATACTTTCTGCTATATCTTAAGACCAATAGAAACCTGTCATCCTCAATGATCAAGGGTTATAGGGCCATGTTAAGCTATGTCTTCAAACACGGGCGAGTGGACCTTTTCCTCTAGCCAGGATTATTAGATCTAATTAGATGGTTTGACACCACAAGACAGAAGAGGTAGCAGTAATGCCATGGAACCTGGACGTAGTTCTTGAATGGTTGTCTGGGCCCCGATTTGAGCATATGCATTCGATTTCTGTAAGAAGTCTGACTAAAAAGACCCTTTTTCTAGTTGCTTTGGCGACCGCAAAACAAATCAACGAGGTCCATGCAATAGACAGAAGAGTAGCTACTCCCAAGGAAATGCTGTCTGTTCCTTCTCTTTGGGATTTCTAGCCAAGAACAAGCCCATTTCCAAACTGTGGCCTCGTTCCTTTGCAATTAAAAGTGTGTCTGAAATTGTAGGCCCAGATGAGGGAGAGTATTGTGTCCTGTGAGAGCTCTAAGTTTTTATCTTCACAGAACAAAGGTGAGTCGTGGTCCTTCAAATGCTTTATGGTGTTCTGTTAAGAATCCTTCTCGGCCACTTTCGAAGAATGTCCTGGCATTCTTCCTTAGAGACCTCATCTCGGAAGCCCATTCTTTGATTGAAGATAAGGTTTTTCCATTTTGTAAAGTCAAGGCTCATGAAATCAGAGCTGTAGCCACTTTG
This sequence comes from Macrobrachium rosenbergii, assembly GCF_040412425.1. Classification (NCBI taxonomy): domain Eukaryota; kingdom Metazoa; phylum Arthropoda; class Malacostraca; order Decapoda; family Palaemonidae; genus Macrobrachium; species Macrobrachium rosenbergii. The sequence continues at coordinate 44,733,590 of NC_089743.1, forward strand.
TTGGCATGCAAGCATAATTTGTGTCTCTCCTCTGTATTGCAAGCAACTTTTTGGAAATGTAAGTTGGTCTTTTGCAGCACATTATTTGAAGGAAATTGAAACAGTTTACGATAATTGCAGTACTTTGGGTTCACTTTCTTTCCAGTGGCTGGTGTAGCGTGGGGAAGAAGCATAGGAAGCATTCCTTCCTTACTTTCTTCGCATTGATTTGAGGTTGTTGAGTTTTTAAGGAGCCTGGGGTTGGGCAGTGGTGTTTAACTTTTTATGGTATTAGGTGATGTTTATTTTATTATTGTATTTTCTGCACTGTGCCCTGGGTAGGAACAACATAATTACCTTTGTCAGCAGTTGGAATCATCCTTGCTACAAGGTACCCACTAATATAGCAGGCAAGGCTCAGCTACACCACTATGCTACTATATGATAAGGAAAGCGCCAATAGAGGCAGCACCTTCCTGCAGTAGTCCCTTATCAGGTAAGGAAACAACAGGCATTTTTAATGCTAGCAGTTTTACTATTCTCAGATTCATTACCATTACTATTGTTTTGGGGTAGATTTGCTCATGCATCCCACCTCCTGTCAATGTGGGAATCAGCAATGTAGTTACTTGGTAAGCTACTTATGTAAAATGACATTTTTATGATAAAATAAAGTTTTATATACACTTACCAACTAAATACATGATTGGAGCCCTCCTCCTCCCCTCGCATGAACATTATGGCATCAACAAATTGAATCCTTTTGCTAGTTGTTCCTCTCTTACCCCGAAAGTAGGCGGGGTTAGTCACCTAGCCAAACAAAATAGCGCTCACCCACAAATTTCAACATTTTTAGCTGCTGAGAGTGTAAAACTAGTAGCAATGTAATTACTTGGTAAGTATATATAAAACTTTATTTTATCATAAAAATGTAATTTTTCATTAACTAAAATTATTTACTGAAATGCCATATTTTATGAAATATTTTAAGCATTATATTGCAGGTGTGCAGTTTATGAGATGTATATTGCTTTTACAGTGTTACTTTTAACCCAAATGGTACTTTATTGCAGATCCAGCTGAGCAGACTCGTTCAACGGTTGCCAGTATCTCAGAAAGTGTTTGCCGTCCCTTAAAGACAAGAATAGAGCAAATGATAGTCATAGACCAAGGAAGGGAGGGTAGCAAAAAGCCTGTGCAGCTATATAAAATCAGTAATCTGCTTCGCTTCTATCACAATACAATTTTGCAGGTTAGATTATGTACTGTAAATGGCATTTGTTTGTCTTAGGATATTTGGTCAATCATTTTACAGTACTTTTAATGTAACATTTAATGTATTTTTCCTATTCTGCATCTTTAAACCTTCATAGCTATCTCAGTTCTCCTCTTTGTATTTAGCTCATCTCTTCATTTTTATCTGCAAGGATTTGTTTGGCATTATTATTTTTTGTAAAATGCCTACTTCCTTCTTTTCAGCATAAGAGCATAAATGTTTTACAGTACTTTATAAAGTAATAGTGTAACGAGACCATGTAGACACATTTGTATTGTCCCTTATAGGCTCACCTTTTCATTCAGTAATTGTGGATTTTTAGAAGCTTGACCTTTCATTACCTTTAATTATAGGTTGGTCTACTGGAACACAATGCAGTATTGTAGAATAGTATGAGTTAATAGAGTGTAAGTTAAAATGAAGATCATGGGAAAAGCTGTTTCTCACTTGTTTTCCTTCAAGTGTTGATGCTTATGGTGTGCCTTGCAAGTGACACCATAAATAGTACAAAAGTTCTTACAGCAGCTTTTGTTCCCAGCTTCACTCCTTCTTCCTTTGACTTGTCTTCACTTCCATTGGATCTCTTCCCATCTAGATATGCAACCTCCTTACAGTACCCTGCTCAAGTTTTCTTTTAATACAAGATAAAATCATTTTAGCAAGTCGTATGGGAGTTAAGAAATGGGACAGTGGTCTTGTTCATCATCGTCATAAATGCTTTTACATTAGATTCCCTTGCATAATATTGGATGTGAAATGAGTTTCATTACTCTCCTCTGTCCTTTGCTCTTTCTTACTAAACTTCCATCAGGTCTAGGCCTTCATCTGTCCCCTTTGCCTTGATTTCCTGGGCCATCTTACAGGTCTTTGTTCTGCTTCCTTCACATTTCTTCTCTTCTTGGTAGTCCGTCTGGTCTGACAATGACAAATCTGTGCATTCAGCGATGTGAACATCTGTGACTCCACAAACTAAAGCTGGAGGCACACAGGCACCCACAGGTGTCACATCTGTGGCCTATGGACGGTATTGCTGGGGGTACTGCTCTGTGACTCTTGTCTTTTGCATTGGTGAGACAGCATCTCTGATCCTCCTCATATGCAGCAGTTGCTGTTCGGGTTAGGGATCCCACAGCTTTCTGTCTTTGCTGAGGCCTCCAGGTCACGAGGTGCGATGCCGCACCACCTAAGGCTGTTCTTTAAGGTGCCTTTGAACCTTAGTCTGGGTCTTCCTTGCTTGTGCGTCCCCTCTTTCAGCTGGCCAAATGTGCTTTGCCTGGGGATGCGGCTGTCGTCCATTCTGATGACGTGGCCTGTCCAGCTAGTTGGGCCTTCAGGAGCATCGACTGATACCAGACGAATCAGCCTTGTCCAGCACCTCTTGATTTGTAACTTCATATTTACTGCTTTTCTAACCAAGATGAATCAGCTCCGTCCAGCACCTCTTGATTTGTAACTTCATATTTACTGCTTTTCTAACCAAGACGAATCAGCTCTGTCCAGCACCTCTTGATTTGTAACTTCATATTTACTGCTTTTCTAACCAACTATTCCTCATCCCTTCTCATCACATTTCCTAACCATGTCCATTTGTAAGATCCCATTAATCTTGTTTTAACTGATCTGTAATGTTACAATTTTACTCATTTCAACAGGTAACAGATGCTGGCCTTCTTGTAGCCACTCTTGATGAGTTACATCAGCTGAGCCATAAAATGTTCATCTCAGCATTACAGGCCCAGGTAGGGTTGTATTTTTGTCCCTTTTCTTGAATTCATTAAGTGCTTATATAATTCTCAGGAAAATCACTAATAGTTAAGGACAAACTTTAAAAACTAAAGCAGAAAATGGAATTGTATAACAGAATTACACTGATTGTAGAGCTTGAAAAATTAAGCATTATTTATGGTTTAAAGGAAATCAAATGATATACAGGTATACTTTTGTTGTTATAGACAAATACAAATCCTGGTATGGTGTAAAGAAAATAATATATCAAATTACTTTAGCTTGAGTACAGTGTCATTAGATAACTAAAGCTCGCTGATTGGGTAAACACAGCATGTACCTTCCCATCTGTGGTTAGCCAGTTTTAGATTGTCTGATATGCTTGTAGCAGATAAAATTTACAGAGTACAGATTCATGTATTTTACAGGCACATGTTGTTTGCTTTTACATTTTAAATATATTTCCTTATATCAAACAGTATTTATGTTTTGTTGTGTAGTAAACTAAGTATGTTTATCAAAGTTATCCTAAATGAAGAAACAGGAATAGTTTTGGTACATTTGGAAAGTAAGTGCAATAACCTATTTGATTTAATGTCATTAAAGACCAGCCTTCAGTTTGTGAGGTTAATGAAAATAAAACTATTTCTGTGTAATGAGCTCAATTTTTTTTGTTCTGAATATTATGCACTTTCATCCTCACGAAGGTGAGCCACGTTAGTGAACGAATTGAACCTCCCGGTGAAATGCTTGCTCCAACCTCTGGGGTTCAGCGGACACTTGGTCTCCTGACAGAGGTGGTTACTGCAGCTACAGTTGCTGAAGATGCTCAGCATGATTTTAAACAGGTACTGTACTGTATGGTGGCTAAATAAAGGTGATTTGGCTCTAACTGAAATTTTAGAAATTATTTATACGAATTACATATTAGTTATGAGAGTTCTTTATTTTTGTCTAGTACTTCTTCTTTTAGTTTGATAAGATTTTGTCTGGAATTGGATCATAAAGTATAACTATGATTTACTCTGTGACTATACAAGGTGCTCTCTGTGTATACTGTAGATGTACATGTAAGGATTAAGATATTTTTGCTGCCTTTTAAACTCAGATAAGTGATTTAGATGTAAAAGGTGAGAATTATTGTTGGCATATCTAAAAGGAACTGTTTCCTCTTGCATTTAGATTGTGAGCTGTGTCGTTGATCCATTAGTAAATGCTGTCAATGAAAGTGCATCAGGTCTTGGCACAGTGGAGTCTGCTGTGTACCTTCTTAACTGTTTCCACCAACTACATTCCACTTTGTCTCTACTCCATACAACAGGAGAGAAATTAGAAATGATCCAGGTAATACTCTCAGTAAATTCAGAAAAAAAAATATTTGCATTTTTCATTGAACTTTTAAATTAACCTGTGATGGAATATTATGTTTGTTTCATGACAAACCCACCAATTATAAATGGCCTTAATTCATGTGTTGAATTCCCCCCAGCCACCTAACCTCTGAAGTCTTGAAGATTAAAGAGGGTGTCAACAAGTGACTGTTGTGGCATGCACACTTGTTAACCATTAGTAGGCAATAATGGCCATTATCATTCTTTTGCAAGTGTTGTTGGCTTAACATTAGCCATGAGAATTCTCCCCAGCTTCACCCAACCAAGATTGAAAAAAATAATTTCATCTTCATTCAACTTTCTTTTCTCCTTTTCTCCATCCTAGTTTGCTTTCACAGTACTTATCTCCTAATGTGAGATTCAGAATTTCTCCAGAAGTATAATTGCCTCCTCCATGGACTATCCTTAAGGTTAGAATTTGTAATTATCTGTATTATGTGTTCAAAAATTATTCTTATTCTGTATTCCTGGACATCATAAATGCTACACAATGGAACATACTATGCAATGTTTATTGGTGGTTCCAAATCTTTTAGGCATAGAATATGCTGACATCTTTACCAAGTAATGCTTCTGTTTTCATTGCAGAATTATTTGTAATAAATTCAGCACTTAAGATTGTTAGAAATATACCACCACAGATTTTTTTTTATTTTCAGAAACTAGAACAGCTCTAAAAAGAATCCCCAAACTGTACTTTATTCCTAAGCTTTCTTATGTATAGGAAATTAATTTTTCATCCCACAAGTGTTATGAAGCAGGTTTGAGTGTTGAAGTCAGTTTGAATCCCTGCATTTAGGAATAAAAGGAAATGAAAATGACAGTACAGCATTGAAAGCTGCAACTATCATTACAAGATCAAAAGTTTCCATTCCTGTTCTTGATGATTTAACATCACTAAAACTCATAATCTTTAATAAATGGCAACCTGATGAAATACATAGTCAACAAACTTCAAATTAGAACAAATCAGACCTATTTCAAATTATGACATTCTTCAAGCCATTATGAATATCAGTTTAAAGTAACTTTTTCATACCTTTATGGTGGTCAAACCTGTTTCATCCATGGAAACTCGGTGAATAACACACATGGTTAAACATATTAGGCATGTCCAAGCTTCAATCAAAACCAAATGTCAACATTTGGTAATGAATCAATTTAGGTAATTTTGAACAGAATCATAATTTTATATTTATCCGATTATTAACCCTCTGGTGGTCCGATGACGTGAAACCTCGTCAATAAATTTTTTGCCGTGAGTGCTCCAATGACGCAATTTCTGCGTCATTCATAAGTTATTTTCGGGGGAAATTCACCAAAAAAAAAAAAAAAGTCATCTGAAGAACACGAGGACTGTGCCATTACGTGGGCAGATCTGGGACCTACAAGAAAATGTAAACAGGAAACCTATAGGTATTGCGCATGAGCTGCAGTCCTCTCCCAACTCAAGCAGTTCATCTCCTGTTTTGACCGAGTTCAGCACGTCTTTTTAGCGCTCTCACATTTTTTGCTTTGTCGTCATTTATCTGCGTTTGTGAAGTGCTTTTGCTTTTGTTATTATTATAAAAGTGCTTGCAAGTGATTGTTGATTATTTTGAATAATATTTCAAGTGTTTTTCGATAAGATAAATAGTGAAAAATTACAGAGTAATTACAAAGAATGTGAGAGTATATATACATGTTGAACGCCGTAGTTCGGCCGGAATTTGTGCATGCGCAGATCATTTTTTGTATGCCTGTTTGTGCATCTGTAAATAATTTCAATGTGCATGTGTTATATATCATTCGAACGGCCATTCTTTGTACTTTATCGTGCTGAATAGCAAAATGTAAAAATATTAACGTTTCCATATAATAATCGTTGTTGTATATTTTCTTAGGAAAAAAAAAAAGATGGTCCATAATCTAACGACAATTACTAAATTTTATTCTAACAATACATATATCTTTCGTTTGTGCATTTTATAGGAATTGTATTCAGCTTTCTAATGCCACCTTTATTTTTTTCTATCTTTATTCCTTACTTAGGTATGATACGAAACGTCAACATAAGTAGGTTGGAAAATCTGAAAATTGCACTCCATAAAAAATTAGCATTTTTTAATCGGTAACAGCTAATTAGCAAACACATATATAGCAAAATGATTGCTTCCACATGAAAGTTCAAACATTTCCACACAATTTATCTATAAAATAAACTCCCCAAACCTAATTATTATATTTTTCATGATTATTTAAACAAAAATATCTACGATTTTCCTTTAAAATTTCATGTTCATTGGGTCTTTTTTTATTATTTCTAAGCCTTGCAAAGATTTTCTGATTGCTTTAGGAAAAAATTCAATCATTTTCCGACATCATAAAACAAACCAGAAGTGTATATCAGTTATAGTTTGGACGTATCGATTTTTACAAAGAAACTTTTCCATGCAAGCCCCACTTTTCCCTTCATGTCATAAGTAAGTATACCTTAGTTTAACCAGACCACTGAGCTGATTAACAGCTCTCCTAGGGCTGCCCCGAAGGATTAGGCTTATTTTATGTGGCTAAGAACCAATTGGTTACCTAGCAACGGGACCTGCAGCTTATTGTGGAAACCGAACCACATTATACTGAGAAATGAATTTCTGTCACCAGAAATAAATTCCTCTAATTCTTCATTGGCCGGCCGGAGACTCGAATGCAGGCCTAGCAGAGTGCTAGCCGAGAACTATACCGACCCGTCCAACGAGGAACTCCTCCACGGCATAAATCGCGTACCGGGTAGCGCTATAGGAACCCCCGTAAGCTCGAGAGGGTTAAGTTTTAAAGAATTTACAGTTGTTAGATCAGTATTAAAATACCAATCCTTCATGTTAGTGTTATGAGATTTAAACATTTCAGATTTATGGTTAAACTACCTAACAATTATAATCTCTCTCTCTCTCTCTCTCTCTCTCTCTCTCTCTCTCTCTCTCTCTCTCTCTCTCTCTCTCTCTCTCTCTCTCTCTCTCTCTCTCATGTCGAGTCATGGTGGTACAGTCGTTGGTACTGAGTGTCCTGAACTACTGTTTGCGGGTCTGGGGTTCGACCAATAAAACCCAGTTGGAAAGGGTCAAGAAAATACAAAATTTTTGCCGCAAAGGTCACCGTTGAGGTGCCCAAAAACATGACCATGTTACTCCAATATTTGAAAAACTGAATTGGCTGCGAATGGAGCAGAAGTACTTTTACGATATATGCCTCTTGATTTACAAAATCAGAAATAAACTTCTGCCAGAATGGCTCTTTTCCTTGCCAACGGTAGGCCAGAATCGCACTGAGAATATTAACACGAGGCACCAGGATCACTTATCTGTTGCGAGAACTTTCACCGATACGAGCGAGGCGTCTAGGTGTGTGTGGTCCCGTGTTCTGGAACCGTCTGCCTGTTGATATCAAGCAGCGAAACCATATCTTCTTTTAAATCTCATTTGATTGCACACTTACTCCAAAAATGAGAAACTCTTCATTTTTAACCTTAGGTTCTCATCACTGTCATAAGTTTTAGGAGCTTTAGAAGTATTCTCTTCTATACCAAATAAAAGTTGTGAAATTTTATCTTTGGTTGTAAACTCTGTTTACTTTATCTTTTATGAGAATTAGCTAATTTATTATTTTACTGATTTGAAAGTTTTCACTTGATTGTTTTTAAGGATCGTATTCATTTTATGCCTATATTATTGTATGTTGTTTATCTTACTGCATTTCTGTTGCATAGAGTCGAAAATTTTTATTGCATTTCCGTTTTTATTGATATCAGTGATATTGTATTGCAATATGTCACCTGTATACTAGTTGCAGGTCCTGTGATAATGAATACTGTTTATTATGTAAAACTCTTTATAAAACTATGAATAGACCTGTGTTACTCAAGAAAGAAGTTTTTATAAGTACATGGAGTGATTACCTAGTTGTACTCTTTTAATTTATGCCCTACCAACTGGGGGAAATTTTGTTACTTTCATTAATAGCTGTGGAATATCTATAGAATATTTATGCAGCTAACAAAACCTTTTCTATAATCAACAGGGTCAGATAGATGCCCAGCTTGACACGCTAGCCCAAGAGCAGATCAACGGTGTGTGCCACAGTGTTGGAGTAGCTGGCATGTACCCTTTCATCACTCATCCACCACCAACCCCTCTTTCGCAAAATCCAGCTTGCCAGCCCCTAGTTGTACAGTCATTCATGGTATGTAAAAATATTGTATGTCAAATAAAGGTTCTTACTTTAAAGTATAAAGTGTCGCTATAATTTCTATTAAATACAGGAACTTTCCCATAGGGGTAGAGTCATCAGTGCACCTCACATGGTGCACTGTAGGCATTACTTGAAGTTCTTTGCAGTGTCCCTTTGGCCCCTAGCTGCAACCCCTTTCATTCCTTTTACTATCTTCTTTCCCACCATTATCCCTACGTTAAGGGGTCGGTTGCCTGATGCACCTTCCCCACTGCCTTCTATCAAAGGCATCATCCTCCACCAAACCTCTTCTCTCCATATCTTCCTTCACTGTATCTCGCCATCTGATTCTCTGTCTCCCTCTTGATCTTCTCCCTCTAACAGGTTCTTCCCAAGCCCTCTTCACTCCCCCCTTGTCATCCATCCTTAACACATGCCCATACCATCTCAATTGTGACTCTCTTATCACCTCTGTGTTCTTTACTAAGCCTGCTCTTCTTCTTATTTCATCATTTTCCAATCTCTCAGGCAGCGATATTCCCATAATCCACCTCAGCATTCTCATCTCTGTTCTCTGAAGCTTTACTTCCTCTGTTCTTCTTAGAGCCCATGTTTCTGATCCATACATTAACACTGGTCTTATCACTGTGCTATAGATCTACTTTTATGTTGGTTAGCATTTTCTTATCACATACAACTCCAACTACATCTCTCCACTTCCCCCACGCTGCTTTTATCCTACTGTCCACTTCAGCCTCACATTCCCTCTTGGCTTAAAGTAGATCCTAAGTATATAAATTTTTCCACCCGTTTTATAATCGAGCCTCTTCTTTCTTGTATTACTATTCTGTCTCTATCTTCCTTACTGTTCACTGAAAACCTTTGTTTTATCCACAGTCACCCTTAAGCCACCCCTCTCTAAAGACTCCCGCCACTCTCTAACCCTTCTCTGTAGGTCCTCCTTATCTTCAGCAGTAATCACCAGATCATCAGTTTACAACAACTCCCACAGGAACTGACTCTTCACTCAACACATCCATGACCAGCACAAACAAAAATGGGCTTAATGCTGACCCCTGGTGTAGTCCAACACTGACTTCAAAGTTTTCAGTTTTCCCAATTGCTGTTATTACTTTTGTGCTCATTCTCTGATATGTCATCTCGACCAGCCTAACCAACTTTTCTGGGGCTTTCCTCTTCCTCAAACACCAAAACATCACTTCTCTTGGGATTCTATCATATGCTTTCTCCAGGTCTAGAAATGCACAATAAAGCTCCTGGTTTCCCTCTAGCCTCTTTTCCTGTAGCTGTCTTACTATGAAGATGGCATCCACCGTCCCTCTTCCTCTCATGAATCCATACTGCTGTTTCCCGATCTTTACAGTTTTTCTTAATCTGTCATCCAGTATCCTCTCTAAAACTTTCAATCCTTGCTCTGTTAGTTTAATTCCTCTGTAGTTACCCCACTCCATGACATCTTCCTACTGCTTGTATATATATACCATTAGACTCTCCTCCCAGTCCTTGGCATTTTTTCCTCCTCCCATATAGCTTTTAATAAATCCAGCATCCATTTCTCCCCCTCTGTACCTAGTAATTTGATCATTTCAATTTGGAACTCTGATGGACCTGGTGCTTTACCATTCTTCATTTTACTTAATGCTCTCTTCACTTCTCTATTGTGTATCTCCATCACTGGTCCCTCCACCCTCTGTGCTTCCCCTGTCTCCTTTCTCTCATTTTCAGTATTTAAAAGTTGTTCAAAATACTCTCTCCATCTCTTCTTAATGTCTTCATCCATATACAACATATTTCCATCTCTATCCTTGATGACACCCAGCATACCCAAATCCTGTCTCTGCCTTTTCCTTCTCTTGTTCCTAGTCTTTCATTCAACTGCTCTGCCGCCCTTCTAATAGCCATACCAACCCTCCTTCTCGCATCTCTTTCCTCTTCTCTATACCGTTCCTCTGCACCCTGTACATGCCTTACTTTCCAGTCCTTAAATGCTTTTGATTTTCTTTTCATTGACTCTTGCACCTCTCAGTTCCACCACTACTTTTCTCCTCTCGACACTCCATATCCGCTGGTTCATCACACCAGTTCCGCTGCTTCCCCCACACATATTTCTCTCATGTCTGCCCACATATTTTCAACTCTGTTACCCTGTCCAACTTCTGTGTTCCCCCTTTCCTGCCATCTCTCTCTCACAGTCCTCCTAAATTGCTCCCCCTTTTCTCCTTTAAGTTCCCAAATCTTAATTCTAGATCTCCTCTTTCTTCTTTTTGGGTTTCCTCCCTCTCATTTTCAAATCCATCACCACCAACCTATGTTGTTTAACACATGCTTCTCCCAAGATCACTTTGCAGTTTGTCACATTGCTTTTGTTGGCTCCTCTAACCAGGATGTAATCTATTTGGCTTTGCACTTTCATAAGTTATCAGGTACTTATCCAACTTCTGAAACCAAGTGTTCATACACATCAATTCAAAACTCTGAGCTATCTCCAATATGTAATCCCCCATCTCCATTTCTAATTCCAAACTCATGGCCTCTTTGCACCTCCTCATACCCATCTCTTCTCTTTCCCACCCTGCCATTCATATCAGCTCCTATTATTAGTTTCTCCTCCCCCTCACTGGTTTAATGACAGTCTCAAACTCTTGTCTAAATAATTTTTTCTCTTGCTCTTGGCATCCCATCTGAGGAAAAAAAAAAGTATACCTTAGTTTAACCAGACCACTGAGCTGATGAACAGCTCTCCTATGGCTGGCCTGAAGGATTAGACTTATTTTACGTTGCTAAGAACCAACTGGTTACCTAGCAACGGGACCTACAGCTTATTGTGAAATCCGAACCACATTATACTGAGAAATGAATTTCTATCACCAGAAACAAATTCCTCTAATTCTTCATTGGCGGGCCGGAGACTCGAACTCGGGCCTAGCAGAGTGCTAGCCGAAAACTCTACTAACTTGTCCAATGAGGAACTAGAGAGCGTATGCTAATCTTACTATAATTCCAACTCCATTTCATCCCTCTCATGACCCGCTGTAATAAAGCTTATACTCATTTCCTATCTCTCTGGTTCCACTCCCTTTCCACCTAGTCTCCTGCACACACAAGAAATCTATCCTCCTCCCCTCCATCACATCTACTATCTCTGTCAGTCTTCCTGTTAGAGTACCAACGTTCCATGTACCTGCTCTAATCATCCACTCTCACTAACATCTTTGGCCACAGTCATGAGCCCTGCGGTACTCCTCGCTCATTTATCACGCCATCTTAATTTCCACCCTCTCTTAACAGTTTTGTAGTGCAGCTGTGAAGTTTTCCCCTTACACCTTTAAAAGCTTTTTACTCTCAATTTCCCTTACAGGGCTGAATGACCTCATAGGTCCTAGCTCTTGGCCATTGGCCTAAGTTTTATATTCCATCCCAATAGGACTGCTATTTATGATATATCTTATTGCTGAAGTGACTGGTGCAAGCATAAATAAAATTTGGATAATTTCTCTTTATTGCCATGATAGCTATAAGCTGAAATGTATTGTATGTTACATGGGGTTTTGTGTGCTTCTTGAAGGTAGACCAAATTGACCTCTTTAAAAGAAAAAAAAGTTTTCTGTAATGTAAGGGATTCATATTGAACATACAGGGAATTTCATTTTGTGACCATTCCAAAATCACTTCATTATGTAGTCCTCTTTAATACTGTAATCTTCAACTTTTCCCCCCTGTTTAGTCACAATGTTTAAAGATTACTCTTGTAAGCAACAGTACTAGAAGGTACATTCATGTGTTAATTTTCCTTAAATTCTACGTACCTTACTTAGAGAGAGAAATTATGTCATTTATTGCTCTAAGTACTTTTAAATTATAGAAACTTGAAAGAAGAGTAGCAAAAATGCTAGAAACATGATAATGTCAGAATGAAAACTTGAAATAATGAGCTGTGACGACAGTTGTGTTAAACGGATAACTTCCTAGAACTCATTTTGATATTTCAGCATTGACAGTTGATAGTGAAATCCACGTCATTTTGTGATTTTGCTTTCAGACAAAATTAGATGGTTTCTTAGCAGCTCCAGACCACCTGATGCTTCCACACACCAGGCTGCTCCTAAGTTCCAACTTCCGTCGTACGCTGCATCAGCGCACTTCAGAAGCCATCTCTACTGTGTATGCCAAGCTCTACGAATTAGTTCACGACCCTAAAAATGGTTATTCAGATCCAGCTACTCTTTTGCCACGTGATCCAGAGACTGTTAAAAACCTTCTAGCATAAAGTATTGTATATTTGGTTTTAGATTTTTAATGAGGCTGTTCAGTTCACTCTTTATTTATTTCACGCTTCCATTATTACTTGCTGTGTATATTTGTGGATATAGTCATACAGTACTTTCTGTTATTTCTCTTATCATTGCTAAATATTTCTCAACAGAAACTCAACCTGACTCATCTTTCATTTGTAATTCTTGGATGAAAAACTGTTATTTCTTTGAAATTTTAAATACACAATAAGTATTGTTGTAGAGTTGAGATGGTTATATAAGATTAAGGAGAAATTACAGTATATACCAAGTTTTAGTATGGATTTCATAAAATTAAACTACATAAATAGTATTTTAATTTGTTATGTTAGCATTCATTTCCAAGCACGGGTGAACTTGAAGAGGTTTTATTTGTCCATGTTTTGCAATTAAGATGGCTAAAATGAATTGCAAGTATGGAAATTCACAGTTTAGTTATATGGAAGAGTTTGTCCTCAAACCAACTGACTGACTGTAAATCCGTGGTTATACTAAGTAACTTTAGTGGATTTTGTGTTGCCAGTGACTTGATACTTTACTAGTTTAACTGTAGAAAACAGTTTAATAAACATTTAGTCTGTCGAACAACTATTTACAGGTATGGAAGAAATTGCTTGCAGCAGGAGCCCTTGAGTTATAAGATTTGAATGAGTATATCCACTGGGCTGAATATCCAGTATGAAGAGCTAAACAATCAGTACTATTCACAAAGGCTAGTCATCAGTATTATCCAGACAACTAAATGCTATCATTATAATATGAATAACAATGAAACTATTGAATTACATTCCTTGGCTTTCTTAGTTCTTGTCAGATGTATTTTTCGTAAATGAAAATAAAAAATGGAATGAGGTCAGGTTAACAATTAGACAACCAGGTTAGAAGGGATCAAATGGAATGGAGGAAAAGTTCAAGGCAGAAGGCACTGCATCTAGGACTGGAGTGATGCTTCAGGGCCCACTGTGATCTGTATCCTCCATTGATAACCAAACTCTGTAATTTAACCCTTTAGTTTAATCATTGCCCACCATCACCTCAAGACTAAATGATCATTGCTTGTCTGAACAGTCAACACCAAGTATTGACAGCTGAGCAAGACCACTAAGTCATTTTTATAGACTGTCTTAGGGCTTACCCAGAGGATCTGTTCTTAAATGGAAATCTAATTAGGAATAGCCCAAAGAAAGCATACGTAAATCAGAAGACAGAAAGCAATGCAACTGGGGAACAAAGGACACTGCAAAAAACTTGACACCTTCAGCAGTCTGATTAGGAAAATTTAATGTAAGTGGCACCCCTCTACAGGAACTCCAACTATAAGACTGACTAGTATTCTCCATTCAGATAATAGGAATACTGAGACCAGCATGACAGCCAGAAGTTGCTCCAGAATTTTACGGTTAAGGAGTTGAAACACCGTTGTTCATGGCTATGTTCTGTTACAAGACATTGGGAGAAAGTGGAATCTGATGCTTCATGAAAAAAGAAGCATTGACTAACTTCTGAGGCATGCAACAAAGGTTATTCATATGTCTTGCAGTCACCAATCTGTCATTAAACAGATTTCTCCAAGTAATGGACAGTGACTGTTATCAGAGAAATTTGAACATGGTAAGAATGGTACCTAATATGACCTAATCAGGAATAAGTGTCCTTAGAGTGCAGTGTCTATAATATGTACTTTGCAATCTCTTTTGTGTCTAGTATCCCTTGTGATTACCATTGTTATGATTTGTTCTTTGACAGTCATTTAATTATGTTCATAAATCTTTTCATAGTACAGGACAACTATCTTTTAATTGGGTACTGTTGCACAATGTAATGCAAAGTATGTGTTTTTTTCTAACATGAATTTTACATTTTAATTCTTAAAATTGTTTACTTACAGCTCTAGAATGATTTATTATTTTAATGTGGTGCCAGCAGAAGTAAACTGTAGGTAAGACCTGAAAACTACAGTAATATATCTATCAAGAGGTAACCCCCAAACCTCAGAAAATCTGTTTAGAGGGAAGTTCCCCTTTAAAAAATAATTATGGTAGATAGCCAAGCAGGATATCTTGTAAAAGTGGTTCAAATCATAATTAGGAAAAAGAAACAACCAGTTTAAGAAATTTTGTTTAAAAAAAGAAAGAGCCCACATTGCTGCTGACCACCAAGGAACTGAAGGATATGTTAACTGTGGAAAAACTAAGGATCTGAAGTTCCTGTTACATACAGTATTAAACTGAAATATTTTGTTGTCACCATATGAGATGAACCACAGCCAGTAAAATAGGACAGGTGAGTTTGCCTGAATATGGACTACTGGAGCCATGATGTAACAAAGGTATTGGAAGAAGTACCTATGAACAACAGCACCCAAGATATCCAAGAAATGAAAATATGCAAAAAATCAGAAACATGCAGAAAGAAATTAAAGGCATATTTACAAATTATTATGAAACCAAAGACAGTTGTCAACAGCCATACCACATTGAAAACGCCGATTCTCGTCCAACCAAAGATAGTTAAAAAAAATTTATAACCTTTACCTTCTTAAAACTTTGTGGAGTGGCGAGTTAGCAGCTGGTGTTAGACCAAATAAAGAGCTGACAGGAAGGATTTGTAAAATAAACTTTGAACAATATAAAGATAATTTCTCAGACATTTGCCTTAGTATTTGTTAGAAACACAAGTTATCACTAGTTCCAGAATATTACGAAAAATGTCAGTAGGCTCCAAATCACTTGGGGACAATACAAAGATTGATGGCACCCTAGAACATACCTGCTATGCTGATTACTAACAGGCTAAAACAGTCTTGTTTAGCGATGAATTCGAATGAGGTAACAAAGTCCACTCTTGTTAATTATCGCCATATTCTGGCAGGCTAAAGGTTGGGTTTAATAAAGGAGGATGAGCAGGAAGTATTATTCAGGAAGGTGAGAGATCAGGAGGTGTCCATTGGGCCCAATGATAGTACTCTTGAGGACTGAATCACTGGTGTCACCACTGAAGGAGATGAAAGATTATCACCTGAGAGAGACAAATAATCAAAATATAGTATTCCTAAAGGGCATCTTCCTCCAGATGTCTCAGTTATCAGTATTATACAGTAAAAGGAGGCAGATAATTCCAAGCTAAGGAGTGATCAAACAAGGAAGATGAACATTCAGTAATATGTAGACATTTGAATGATATGACACCTACATGAAATGCTGATAAGGGAAAAGGACTTACAAGTAACAAGTACTGGATCTATCTACCTAGAGGGAAAATTAACTAAGGAACAACTTCGGGAAAAATGGAGATTTGAAATCCCACAGAAAGCGGGACTGATGAAAGTATAAGCAAGTATGTATACAACTCTCATAAACTGATCTTGAAAGATGATTCATTGTAGTTGCTACACCTGTATCTTCATCTACCAACTGGAATACGTGATTTAGGCATAAAGCCAAGCACTGGGACCCTTAGGGTCATTCAGTGCCATTCATCTACTAACTGTACCATAATGAACTGAATTGTTTGTATCGGCATGAAAATATGGTACGTTAGCTATCCCATTTTAATGACTTGAGTAGATAAAATATACCAAATAGAACTTCATAATGTCAAGAGTATCTAGTGATGACCAGAACTGGCTGATGAATCAAAGTAACAAAAATATAATAGAGAAAATATTACAGACTGACGCATTTCTTTCTTCAACACTGGTTCAAGTGATTATATACCTATGACTTCGCAGGAGAATTCAGTCAGGTACCTGGAGATGGCCTCAAAAACCACTTCCAATAATATTCTCATTTATCGAATGGAATTGTGACCATGCTACATTTTCTATAGAGACAATCCCTTACAATTTGGGAAGGAAGGAAGGAAGGCATTTGAATGGGAGCCAAGCCAGAAAATTATATATGAATTTTAGAAGAATCTCAAAAACTTAATGATAAACGTTATGTTCAAGATCTAATTTCTAAAGAAATCTAGCCTTCCATAATGTTGGAGTGTGGACACTCAAATTTCTTCTCATAATAAAAAAAAACCATCAGAATGAAAAAGTGCATAATATGACTTAAATATTTTATCTGTACAACAACTGCAATTTCTAACAACAGCTTGCTCATTTCTCAAGCATTCATCATTTTCTTTCAGCTTGATTATGCTAAATACTTTCATCACAACTGAAGTAAGTGCTGTGTCTCCATATGTTTTATTGTCTATTCCCCCCTCACACAATATTTATTTATTACGTTTTTCTCCACATAGGGGGCTAGTGCCATCAGTGCACCTCATGCAGTGCACTGTAGGCATTATGTATGGTTCCTCGCAGTGTCCCTACGGCCCCTAACTCCAACCCCGGTTATTGTACCTCCGTTCATATTCTCTTTCTTACATCTTACTTTCCTCCACCCTCTTCCAACAACTGTTTCGTAGTGCAACTGTTAGGTTTTCCTCCTGTTACTCCTTTACAACCTTTACTCTCAGTATCCCTTTTAGGGCTGGGTGACTATATAAGGCCCAGAGTTTGGCCTTTGCCATAAGCTTTATATTCCATTCCATTACATTACCTTTGTCTATATCTTTTCTCTCTTTGCGAGATGATTTCCCTTTGGAGTCCTCATGGGTTTATAGTTCGTTGACCAAATCCATAAGGGTTGTCAGCTGAAGATTTTATAGAAAGAACGCTGTCACGTTCAGTCAGATCACCTTTTACAGGTATATTTGCTACGAATTACTATTTCCAACTATTAGAGTGTTTTTATGTATCCCGGTGCTTTCCACTTCCTGAGTTTTTTTTTATTGTTAATTCCACTGTAAACTGCATGAATTCTTTTGTTTGTACATTCAGGCATTCCTCAAATTGTGTATATCAGTCCAGTTATCCTTCATATATATATATATATATATATATATATATATATATATATATATATATATATATATATATATATATATATATATATATATATATATATATATATATAAATATATATATATATATATATATATATATATATATATATATATATATATATATATATATATATATATATATATATATATATATATATATATATATATATATATATATATATATATGTATATATATATATATATATATATATGTATATATATATGTATATATATATATGTATATATATATATGTATATATATATATATGTATATATATATATATACATATATATATACATATATATATATATACATATATATATGAAAATAAGAAGGCCCATAAAACACTATTTAAACGTTGAAACCATATATTTCAGGCACTTGTTTCTGTGCCCTGTTCACTGGTAGAATATGGACAGGTGGAAAGTTACAATGGTATATATACAAAAACATGAAGGTGTGGCCTTGGGCCTCCGATGTTAAGGAGGTGGCGTTTCTTAAGAAGGAGGAGATTGACCAAATTCCCTAGTGGTTTTGGCCTCATTAGCTCCCGTTTGGCGATGGATCTGGCGGTCGCGTTTCTTGGGTCATCTTCTTCAAAAAGGGTGCGAGGATTAAGGTGTCAATGGCGTCCGATTTCCAATGTCCTCCTGACAGTTCATATTGTTGGTTTGATTGATGATAGCAGATTCCAGCATCTTTCTTTTGTACGGACAGCTACTCTTGAAAACCAACTCCGCCCCACTCCAGTTAATGACATGCCCTGTATTTCTAATATGTAGGAAAATTCCCGAACTCTCGAAGCGTAACGTACTGATCTTTTGTGCTCTGTTATTCTTTGCGAGAGCGATCTACCTGTCTCGCCTACATAAATGTCATGACAAAATTACTACACGGTATCTTGTAAACTCCGGCTTCTTCCCTTTTGTTATTTAAGTATACGTTAACGGCGAACTCCCGATGGATTTGGGATAATGGAAAATGAAAGGATTATCAGAACTGAGTTGCTCGGTGGCCTTTTGGATGTTTTCATCGTATGGAAGCTTTATTTTGTTGTTGAAATCTATTTGTCTGTTGTGAGTGGGACCTCTGTAGTATATTTTATTTGCTTTATTAATAGCCCTCTCGATAATGTGTGGTGGATAGAGCAGTTGCGTTAGGTGTTGGCGGATCGTGTTAAATTCTTGATCCAGGTACTCATTTGAACATATCCTAAGTCCTCTGAGGAATAGGTTGCACCCTACCATGATTTTTACGGAGACGTCGTGGTAGCTTAAGAAATGAATGTAGGAGACAGCGAAGGTGGGTTTTCTATATACTGTAAATGCATACCTGTTCTGTTTTCTTATGATCAGTACATCTAGGAACGGCAGTTTTCCGTCCTTTTCCCATTCTGTTTTAAATTTTATGGTCGGAACTAAGCGAATTTAGCCTATTAAAAATTCCTTAAAGTCCCCCCAGCTATTGTCCCAGAAAGTAAAAGATATCATCTACGTATCTAAGCCAGATCATGTTATGGGGTTTGATAGACGACAAAAGTTCTGTTTCGAAATATTCCATGTACAAGTTTGCTAGAAGGGGTGATAGGGGACTTCCCATGCTACAGCCAAATTTTTGTTTGTAAAATTACCATTGAAAGAAAACACGTTGTTAGTTACACAGAGGTTGATAAGTTTTAAAGTTTTATCTATGCCAAGAGGAAAATGGTCTTCATATGGTTGTAACTTCCTCTCTAAGAAAAACAACACGTCGGCAATCGGGACTTTAGTAAATAATGAATCGACGTCTAGACTGAGCAGTTTGATGTTGTTTGAGGGATGTTTAAACTATTAAATTTTTGTATGAAATCTTCTGCATGTTTGACGTGGGAGGATGAGAAGGTTCCTAGAAAGGGTGATAACAAGTCTGCGAGCCATTTTGATAATTTGTACATGAAAGAGCCCCTGCTAGATATTATGGGGGCGTAAAGGAATCCCATCTTTATGTGTTTTCGGGAGGCCGTAAAAATAGGGGAGAGAGGGTTGATTACCTTGAATGTCTCTAGTAATTCTATGTCTTTTTATTGCCCCTATGGTTCTAACTGATTTGTTAAACTGAGCAGCAATATTTGTTGTGGGATCTTTCGTTAATTTGTCGTAGGTCTCCGCATCGTTTAGAAGTTCTTGAACTTTATTGATGTATGTCTCCTTGTCTAACAGAACTATTTTCCCGTCTTTGTCAGATTTTGTGATGATGATATCCCCCTTTTTCTTAAGCTAACTAATGCATTTGGAATCTTTTCGGAGCGAATTTTTGTTGTTATTTTGCTCCAAGACATTTAGCAAAATGCCTTTGAGACATGCCTCTTTCTTGTCATAGTTGTTTTTTGCAAAATGTTTATCAAAAGCAACTAGGAAATTAAGATTACTCTCGGGACCAGGTTTTAGAGAGCGAATGAAACTCCAAGATTTAAAACGGTCTGTTCTTCTGCAGTGAGGGGATGGTTAGAGATTCAGCACATTATTGGGAAGGCCAAGATTATTCCATACGCTGTTCCTAATCAGTCTTTTTAATTTGTAGCACAAATTTCTGGAGTGGGACTCACTGTTCTCAATAGCACCTGATAGCACAAAATATGAAAGATATCTGTACATACCATCATCCCTGCACATGAGGCGAAGTGACGTGGCTAGCTCACTTATTTTTCTTCTAATCACATAGATGTCTTGGTGTGTGGCTTGTATTCTGTCTTGGAGGAATGTGCGGATGGAGTCGGAAATGGGTCTGACGCCGATGTCCAACGCGTGAAACCGTACATTTTGGGAGAAACTTGTTCCTGTAGGCATTCTTGTAGAAAATTTCTCTGATTCTTCCTCTTGTGTAACCCATGTACTAGCCGTTATTACCGTCTGAAGATGTGCTTGACAGCTGGGTTGAAGCCGAAAAAACTGGCGTAAACTGTGATGTTCCATAATGGGCAAAAATGAATGTCTTTTCTGTAATACTACAGTGTAATATGAAAATAAGAAGGCCCATAAAACACTATTTAAACGTTGAAACCATATATTTCAGGCACTTGTTTCTGTGCCCTGTTCACTGGTAGAATATGGACAGGTGGAAAGTTACAATGGTATATATACAAAACATGAAGGTGTGGCCTTAGGCCTCCGATGTTAAGGAGGTGGCGTTTCTTAAGAAGGAGGGGATTGACCAAATTCCCTAGTGGTTTTTGGCCTCATTAGCTCCCGTTTGGCGATGGATCTGGCGGTCGCGTTTCTTGGGTCATCTTCTTCAAAAAATTTCTGAGGATTAAAGGTGTCAATGGCGTCCGATTTCCAATGTCCTCCTGACAGGTTCATATTGTTGGTTTGATTGATGATAGCAGATTCCAGCATCTTTCTTTTGTACGGACAGCTACTCTTGAAAACCAACTCCGCCCCACTTCCAGTTAATGACATGCCTGTATTTCTAATATGTATTAATTCCCGAACTCTCCGAGCGTAACGTACTGATCTTTTGTGCTCTGTTATTCTTTGCGAGAAGCGATCTACCTGTCTACGCCTACATAAATGTCATGACAATTACTATGGTATCTTGTAAACTCCGGCTTCTTCCCTTTTGTTATTTAAGTATCGTAGTAACAGGCGAACTCCGATGGATTTGGGATAATGGAAAATGAAAGGATTATCAGAACTGAGTTGCTCGGTGGCCTTTTGGATGTTTTCATCATTATGGAAGCTTTATTTTGTTGTTGAAATCTATTTGTCTGTTGTGAGTGGGACCTCTGTAGTATATTTTATTTGCTTTATTAATAGCCCTCTCGATAATGTGTGGTGGATAGAGCAGTTGCGTAATAGTTTAAACATCCCCTCAAACAACATCAAACTGCTCAGTCTAGACGTCCCATTATTTACTAAAGTCCCGATTGCCGACGTGTTGTTTTTCTTAGAGAGGAAGTTACAACCATATGAAGACCATTTTCTCTCTTGGCATAGATAAAACTTTAAAACTTATCAACCTCTGTGTAACTAACAACGTGTTTTCTTTCAATGGTAATTTTACAAACAAAAATTTGGCTGTAGCATGGGAAGTCCCTATCACCCCTTCTAGCAAACTTGTACATGGAATATTTCGAAACAGAACTTTTGTCGTCTATCAAACCCCATAACATGATCTGGCTTTGATTTATGTAGATGATATCTTTACTTTCTGGGACAATAGCTGGGGGGACTTTAGGAATTTTTAATAGGCTAAATTAAAAGTCTAGTTCCGACCATAAAATTTAAAACAGAATGGGAAAAGGACGGAAAACTGCCGTTCCTAGATGTACTGATCATAAGAAAACAGAACAGGTATGCATTTACAGTATATAGAAAACCCACCTTCGCTGTCTCCTACATTCATTTCTTAAGCTACCACGACGTCTCCGTAAAAATCATGGTAGGTGCAACCTATTCCTCAGAGGACTTAGGATATGTTCAAATGAGTACCTGGATCAAGAATTTAACACGATCCGCCAACACCTAACGCAACTGCTCTATCCACCACACATTATCGAGAGGGCTATTAATAAAGCAAATAAAATATACTACAGAGGTCCCACTCACAACAGACAAATAGATTTCAACAACAAAATAAAGCTTCCATCGATGAAAACATCAAAAAAATGCCACCAGGAAAACTCAGTTCTGATAATCCTTTCATTTTCCATTATCCCAAATCCATCGGGAGTTCGCTCGTTAACGTATACTTAAATAACAAAGGGAAGAAGCCGGAGTTTACAAGATACCGTGTAGTAATTGTCATGACATTTATGTAGGCGAGACAGGTAGATCGCTCTTTTGTAAAGAATAACAGAGCACAAAAGATCAGTGCGTTACGCCGGAGAGTTCAGGGAATTTTCCTACATATTAGAAATACAGGGCATGTCATTAACTGGAGTGGGGCGAGTTGGTTTTCAAGAGTAGCTGTCCATTAAAAAAGAAAGATGCTGGAATCTGCTATCATATCATCAAACCAACAATATGAACCTGTCAGGAGGACATTGGAAATCGGACGCCATTGACACCTTAATCCTCGCACCCTTTTTGAAGAAGATGACCAAAGAAACGCGACCGCCAG